>NW_027466293.1:0-254698 GCF_046127955.1 Nelusetta ayraudi | reverse complement strand
AATCCAACCTGTTATTCCACACAGAATACAATTTGCTCAATAAAAAATGCTGCTGCTTGAAGAAAATAGACATCAAAGTGATGGAATGCGTGTTCAAACATTTTCAAAAACTTTGAAGTCTGAAGTTGTTTGTAAACAGACTTTATAGGTCTGATGATCAAAGCCGTTCAAACGCTTTGAAGTCTGAAGTTGTTTGTAAACAGACTTTTAGGTCTGATGATCAAAGCCGTTCAAACGCTTTGAAGTCTGAAGTTGTTTGTAAACAGATTTGTAAGTCTGATTACAAACCAATTAAAGTGCTTCAGCAGCTGCTGGCGTTGCTGATGCTGCTTCTGCTGCTTGAATAACACTCAATTTACTGGGGAACACTAGAAAAGATATATAAAAAAAGCTCTTTATGAACACAGGAGGAGCAGAAAATATTTTTTCACGCCATGACTGATGACAGACCTCTGTTGGTCTGAGAGGGAGGGGCACTGTGCGTATTCCGTTGCTTAATGTACACTGACCTGGTGTATTGTCAGTTTCATTTGAATCTTTGTTTTGATATATTTATTCCTTCAGGCTCATGTGTATGAATGAGTGTTCAAGTGTAAAGCTGAGTGCAGCTCTGTGCAGCTGCTGTCTTGCATGGAGACTTTCATTCAGCTCAGAAACAGGAGAAACAGAGTTCTTTCAGAGTAAGTCAGCACAGATATCACAGCTGCTCCTTCAAAAAAAAAAAGACAACATCTCAACTTGTTTAGATATGGCCCATAACCACAATAAAAAAAGAAATCCAAGTTGTTGAATGAGTTTTCTTTTCAAAATCTGTATGCGACTGTTTACTTTCATAGATGTCTTGATTCAGCTGAGGAACAAGACAGAGAAAAAAAAAATCCAACCTGTTATTCCACACACAATACAATTTGTTCAATAAAAAATGCTGCTGCTTGAAGAAAACAGACATCAAAGTGATGGAATGCGTGTTCAAACATTTTCAAAAACTTTGAAGTCTGAAGTTGTTTGTAAATAGACTTTTAGGTCTGATGATCAAAGCCGTTCAAACGCTTTGAAGTCTGAAGTTGTTTTTTAAACAGACTTGTAAGTCTGATTACAAACCAATTAAAGTGCTTCTGCAGCTGATGGCGTTGCTGATGCTGCTTCTGCTGCTTGAATAACACTCAATTTACTGGTGAACATTAAAAAAGATATTAAAAAAAACTCTTTATGAACACAGGAGGAGCAGAAAATATTTTTTCACGCCATGACTGATGACAGACCTCTGTTGGTCTGAGAGGGAGGGGCACAGTGCGTATTCCGTTGCTTAATGTACACTGACCTGGTGTATTGTCAGTTTCATTTGAATCTTTGTTTTGCTATGTTTATTCCTTCAGGCTCATGTGTATGAATGAGTGTTCAAGTGTAAAGCTGTGTGCAGCTCTGTGCAGCTGTTGTCTTGCATGGAGACTTTAATTCAGATCAGAAACAGGAGACACAAAGTTCTTTAAGAGTAAGTCAGCACAGATATCACTGCTGCTCCTTCAAAAAAAAAGATAACATCTCAACTTGTTGAGATAAGGCCCATAACCACAATAAAAAAAGAAATCCAAGTGGTTGAATGAGTTTTCTTTTCAAAATCTGTATGCGACTGTTTACTTTCATAGATGTCTTGATTCAGCTGAGGAACAAGACAAAGAAAAAAAAAATCCAACCTGTTATTCCACACAGAATACAATTTGTTCAATAAAAAATGCTGCTGCTTGAAGAAAACAGACATCAAAGTGATGGAATGCGTGTTCAAACATTTTCAAAAACTTTGAAGTCTGAAGTTGTTTGTAAATAGACTTTTAGGTCTGATGATCAAAGCCGTTCAAACGCTTTGAAGTCTGAAGTTGTTTGTAAACAGACTTTTAGGTCTGATGATCAAAGCCGTTCAAACGCTTTGAAGTCTGAAGTTGTTTGTAAACAGACTTGTAATTCTGATTACAAACCAATTAAAGTGCTTCAGCAGCTGCTGGCGTTGCTGATGCTGCTTCTGCTGCTTGAATAACACTCAATTTACTGGGGAACATTAAAAAAGATATAAAAAAAAACTCTTTATGAACACAGGAGGAGCAGAAAATATTTTTTCACGCCATGACTGATGACAGACCTCTGTTGGTCTGAGAGGGAGGGGCACTGTGCGTATTCCGTTGCTTAATGTAGACTGACCTGGTGTATTGTCAGTTTCATTTGAATCTTTGTTTTGCTATGTTTATTCCTTCAGGCTCATGTGTATGAATGAGTGTTCAAGTGTAAAGCTGTGTGCAGCTATGTGCAGCTGTTGTCTTGCATGGAGACTTTCATTCAGCTCAGAAATAGGAGAAACAGAGTTCTTTCAGAGTAAGTCAGCACAGATATCACAGCTGCTCCTTCAAAAAAAAAGACAACATCTCAACTTGTTGAGATAAGGCCCAATAACCACAATAAAAAAAGAAATCCAAGTGGTTGAATGAGTTTTCTTTTCAAAATCTGTATGCGACTGTTTACTTTCATAGATGTCTTGATTCAGCTGAGGAACAAGAGAGAGAGAAAAAAATCCAACCTGTTAACTTGAGTGGAATTGTTATTTTCTGCTGAAATACATGAGGGAAACATCTCTCCTCTTGTTCTTCAGTACATTTTAGGTTCCCCCATAATGAAATATTTGAATTCTCAATTTAACATAAAAACTCATTCAGACAGTGGGATGTAATTTTTTATTGCTCTATTGTGCTTGTCTCGCTGAGTTATGCGCAGTGTGAGCAGAAAGGGTGAACTTTCGTGGAATTCTTATTTTCTACTGAAATACATGAGGGAAAAATCTCTCCTGTTGTTCCTCAGTACATTGTAGGTTCCCCCATAAGGAAATAGTTGAATTCTTTTTTTTGAATGAGCAGCAGTGATATCTGTGCTGACTTACTCTGAAATAACTCTGTTTCTCTTGTTTCTGAGCTGAATTAAAATCTCTATGCAAGAAAACAGCTGCACAGAGCTGCACACAGCTTTACACTTGAACACTCATTCATACTCATCAGCCTGCAAAACAAAGATTCAAGTGAGACTGACAATACACCAGGAAAAACAGGAGAGATGTTTTCCTTATGTTTTTCACCAGAGAAATACAATTCCATTCCAGTTCACCGTTTATGCTCGCAATGAGCATAAAGCACTTGTTTTCTTTCACAAATTCCTGAATTCACTAATTCAGTGCCCCCACTCCCCCCACACACACCGATTAAAGCAGATAACTTTTGAAATGTTTTTATTGTTTTTTCTTAAATAAAATATTCCAGTTATTGATGAAAAAATTTCTATCTTGTTTCAGTGGTGTCGATTTATTTGCATGGTTGATTTGTTCTTATGCGTTTGGTGATGTGCAGTGGCAGCATTACGCCTGTGGGTGGGTACACAGACCGTGTGATGAATATCAGGTGAAGAACGATCACAGTCGACTCTCTGTTGGTCTAAGATTGAGGGGCACTGTGCGTATTCCGTTGCTTGATGAACACTGACCTGGTGTATTGTCAGTCTCATTTGAATCTTTGTTTTGCTATGTTTATTCCTCCAGGCTCATGTGTATGAATGAGTGTTCAAATGTAAAGCTGTGTGCAGCTCTGTGCAGCTGGTTTCTTGCATGGAGACTTTAATTCAGATCAGAAACAGGAGACACAAAGTTCTTTAAGAGTAAGTCAGCACAGATATCACTGCTGCTCCTTCAAAAAAAAAGATAACATCTCAACTTGTTGAGATAAGGCCCATAACCACAATAAAAAAAGAAATCCAAGTGGTTGAATGAGTTTTCTTTTCAAAATCTGTATGCGACTGTTTACTTTCATAGATGTCTTGATTCAGCTGAGGAACAAGAGAGAAAAAAAAAATCCAACCTGTTATTCCACACAGAATACAATTTGCTCAATAAAAAATGCTGCTGCTTGAAGAAAATAGACATCAAAGTGATGGAATGCGTGTTCAAACATTTTCAAAAACTTTGAAGTCTGAAGTTGTTTGTAAACAGACTTTATAGGTCTGATGATCAAAGCCGTTCAAACGCTTTGAAGTCTGAAGTTGTTTGTAAACAGACTTTTAGGTCTGATGATCAAAGCCGTTCAAACGCTTTGAAGTCTGAAGTTGTTTGTAAACAGATTTGTAAGTCTGATTACAAACCAATTAAAGTGCTTCAGCAGCTGCTGGCGTTGCTGATGCTGCTTCTGCTGCTTGAATAACACTCAATTTACTGGGGAACACTAGAAAAGATATATAAAAAAAACTCTTTATGAACACAGGAGGAGCAGAAAATATTTTTTCACGCCATGACTGATGACAGACCTCTGTTGGTCTGAGAGGGAGGGGCACTGTGCGTATTCCGTTGCTTAATGTACACTGACCTGGTGTATTGTCAGTTTCATTTGAATCTTTGTTTTGATATATTTATTCCTTCAGGCTCATGTGTATGAATGAGTGTTCAAGTGTAAAGCTGAGTGCAGCTCTGTGCAGCTGCTGTCTTGCATGGAGACTTTCATTCAGCTCAGAAACAGGAGAAACAGAGTTCTTTCAGAGTAAGTCAGCACAGATATCACAGCTGCTCCTTCAAAAAAAAAAAGACAACATCTCAACTTGTTTAGATATGGCCCATAACCACAATAAAAAAAGAAATCCAAGTTGTTGAATGAGTTTTCTTTTCAAAATCTGTATGCGACTGTTTACTTTCATAGATGTCTTGATTCAGCTGAGGAACAAGACAGAGAAAAAAAAAATCCAACCTGTTATTCCACACACAATACAATTTGTTCAATAAAAAATGCTGCTGCTTGAAGAAAACAGACATCAAAGTGATGGAATGCGTGTTCAAACATTTTCAAAAACTTTGAAGTCTGAAGTTGTTTGTAAATAGACTTTTAGGTCTGATGATCAAAGCCGTTCAAACGCTTTGAAGTCTGAAGTTGTTTTTTAAACAGACTTGTAAGTCTGATTACAAACCAATTAAAGTGCTTCTGCAGCTGATGGCGTTGCTGATGCTGCTTCTGCTGCTTGAATAACACTCAATTTACTGGTGAACATTAAAAAAGATATTAAAAAAAACTCTTTATGAACACAGGAGGAGCAGAAAATATTTTTTCACGCCATGACTGATGACAGACCTCTGTTGGTCTGAGAGGGAGGGGCACAGTGCGTATTCCGTTGCTTAATGTACACTGACCTGGTGTATTGTCAGTTTCATTTGAATCTTTGTTTTGCTATGTTTATTCCTTCAGGCTCATGTGTATGAATGAGTGTTCAAGTGTAAAGCTGTGTGCAGCTCTGTGCAGCTGTTGTCTTGCATGGAGACTTTAATTCAGATCAGAAACAGGAGACACAAAGTTCTTTAAGAGTAAGTCAGCACAGATATCACTGCTGCTCCTTCAAAAAAAAAGATAACATCTCAACTTGTTGAGATAAGGCCCATAACCACAATAAAAAAAGAAATCCAAGTGGTTGAATGAGTTTTCTTTTCAAAATCTGTATGCGACTGTTTACTTTCATAGATGTCTTGATTCAGCTGAGGAACAAGACAAAGAAAAAAAAAATCCAACCTGTTATTCCACACAGAATACAATTTGTTCAATAAAAAATGCTGCTGCTTGAAGAAAACAGACATCAAAGTGATGGAATGCGTGTTCAAACATTTTCAAAAACTTTGAAGTCTGAAGTTGTTTGTAAATAGACTTTTAGGTCTGATGATCAAAGCCGTTCAAACGCTTTGAAGTCTGAAGTTGTTTGTAAACAGACTTTTAGGTCTGATGATCAAAGCCGTTCAAACGCTTTGAAGTCTGAAGTTGTTTGTAAACAGACTTGTAATTCTGATTACAAACCAATTAAAGTGCTTCAGCAGCTGCTGGCGTTGCTGATGCTGCTTCTGCTGCTTGAATAACACTCAATTTACTGGGGAACATTAAAAAAGATATAAAAAAAAACTCTTTATGAACACAGGAGGAGCAGAAAATATTTTTTCACGCCATGACTGATGACAGACCTCTGTTGGTCTGAGAGGGAGGGGCACTGTGCGTATTCCGTTGCTTAATGTAGACTGACCTGGTGTATTGTCAGTTTCATTTGAATCTTTGTTTTGCTATGTTTATTCCTTCAGGCTCATGTGTATGAATGAGTGTTCAAGTGTAAAGCTGTGTGCAGCTATGTGCAGCTGTTGTCTTGCATGGAGACTTTCATTCAGCTCAGAAATAGGAGAAACAGAGTTCTTTCAGAGTAAGTCAGCACAGATATCACAGCTGCTCCTTCAAAAAAAAAGACAACATCTCAACTTGTTGAGATAAGGCCCAATAACCACAATAAAAAAAGAAATCCAAGTGGTTGAATGAGTTTTCTTTTCAAAATCTGTATGCGACTGTTTACTTTCATAGATGTCTTGATTCAGCTGAGGAACAAGAGAGAGAGAAAAAAATCCAACCTGTTAACTTGAGTGGAATTGTTATTTTCTGCTGAAATACATGAGGGAAACATCTCTCCTCTTGTTCTTCAGTACATTTTAGGTTCCCCCATAAGGAAATAGTTGAATTCTCAATTTAACATAAAAACTCATTCAGACAGTGGGATGTAATTTTTTATTGCTCTATTGTGCTTGTCTCGCTGAGTTATGCGCAGTGTGAGCAGAAAGGGTGAACTTTCGTGGAATTCTTATTTTCTACTGAAATACATGAGGGAAAAATCTCTCCTGTTGTTCCTCAGTACATTGTAGGTTCCCCCATAAGGAAATAGTTGAATTCTTTTTTTTGAATGAGCAGCAGTGATATCTGTGCTGACTTACTCTGAAAGAACTCTGTTTCTCTTGTTTCTGAGCTGAATTAAAATCTCTATGCAAGAAAACAGCTGCACAGAGCTGCACACAGCTTTACACTTGAACACTCATTCATACTCATCAGCCTGGAGGAATAAACAAAGCAAAACAAAGATTCAAGTGAGACTGACAATACACCAGGAAAAAGAGGAGAGATGTTTTCCTTATGTTTTTCACCAGAGAATTACAATTCCATTCAAGTTCACCGTTTATGCTCGCAATGAGCATAAAGCACTTGTTTTCTTTCACAAATTCCTGAATTCACTAATTCAGTGCCCCCACTCCCCCCACACACACTGATTAAAGCAGATAACTTTTGAAATGTTTTTATTGTTTTTTCTTAAATAAAATTATTCCAGTTATTGATGAAAAAATTTCTATCTTGTTTCAGTGATGTCGATTCATTTGCATGGTTGATTTGTTCTGATGCGTTTGGTGATGTGCAGTGGCAGCATTACGCCTGTGGGTGGGGACACAGACCGTGTGATTAATATCAGGTGAAGAACGATCACAGTCGACTCTCTGTTGGTCGAAAATTGAGGGGCACTGTGCGTATTCCGTTGCTTGATGAACACTGACCTGGTGTATTGTCAGTCTCATTTGAATTTTTGTTTTGCTATGTTTATTCCTCCAGGCTCATGTGTATGAATGAGTGTTCAAATGTAAAGCTTTGTGCAGCTCTGTGCAGCTGATTTCTTGCATGGAGACTTGAATTCAGATCAGAAACAGGAGACACAAAGTTCTTTAAGAGTAAGTCAGCACAGATATCACTGCTGCTCCTTCAAAAAAAAGAGATAACATCTCAACTTGTTGAGATAAGGCCCATAACCACAATAAAAAAAGAAATCCAAGTGGTTGAATGAGTTTTCTTTTCAAAATCTGTATGCGACTGTTTACTTTCATAGATGTCTTGATTCAGCTGAGGAACAACACAGAGAAAAAAAAATCCAACCTGTTATTCCACACACAATACAATTTGTTCAATAAAAAATGCTGCTGCTTGAAGAAAACAGACATCAAAGTGATGGAATGCGTGTTCAAACATTTTCAAAAACTTTGAAGTCTGAAGTTGTTTGTAAATAGACTTTTAGGTCTGATGATCAAAGCCGTTCAAACGCTTTGAAGTCTGAAGTTGTTTTTTAAACAGACTTGTAAGTCTGATTACAAACCAATTAAAGTGCTTCTGCAGCTGCTGGCGTTGCTGATGCTGCTTCTGCTGCTTGAATAACACTCAATTTACAGGGGAACACTAAAAAATAGAAAAAAAAAACTCTTTATGAACACAGGAGGAGCAGAAAATATTTTTTCACGCCATGACTGATGACAGACCTCTGTTGGTCTGAGAGGAGGGGCATTGTGCGTATTCCGTTGCTTAATGTACACTGACCTGGTGTATTGTCAGTTTCATTTGAATCTTTGTTTTGCAATGTTTATTCCTTCAGGCTCATGTGTATGAATGAGTGTTCAAGTGTAAAGCTATGTGCAGCTCTGTGCAGCTGTTGTCTTGCATGGAGACTTTCATTCAGCTCAGAAACAGGAGAAATATAGTTCTTTCAGAGTAAGTCAGCACAGATATCACAGCTGCTCCTTCAAAAAAAAAAAGACAACATCTCAACTTGTTGAGATATGGCCCATAACCACAATAAAAAAAGAAATCCAAGTGGTTGAATGAGTTTTCTTTTCAAAATCTGTATGCGACTGTTTACTTTCATAGATGTCTTGATTCAGCTGAGGAACAAGAGAGAAAAAAAAAAATCCAACCTGTTATTCCACACAGAATACAATTTGCTCAATAAAAAATGCTGCTGCTTGAAGAAAATAGACATCAAAGTGATGGAATGCGTGTTCAAACATTTTCAAAAACTTTGAAGTCTGAAGTTGTTTGTAAACAGACTTTATAGGTCTGATGATCAAAGCCGTTCAAACGCTTTGAAGTCTGAAGTTGTTTGTAAACAGACTTTTAGGTCTGATGATCAAAGCCGTTCAAACGCTTTGAAGTCTGAAGTTGTTTGTAAACAGATTTGTAAGTCTGATTACAAACCAATTAAAGTGCTTCAGCAGCTGCTGGCGTTGCTGATGCTGCTTCTGCTGTTTGAATGACACTCAATTTACTGGGGAACATTAAAAAAGATATTAAAAAAAACTCTTTATGAACACAGGAGGAGCAGAAAATATTTTTTCACGCCATGACTGATGACAGACCTCTGTTGGTCTGAGAGGGAGGGGCACTGTGCGTATTCCGTTGCTTAATGTACACTGACCTGGTGTATTGTCAGTTTCATTTGAATCTTTGTTTTGATATATTTATTCCTTCAGGCTCATGTGTATGAATGAGTGTTCAAGTGTAAAGCTGAGTGCAGCTCTGTGCAGCTGCTGTCTTGCATGGAGACTTTCATTCAGCTCAGAAACAGGAGAAACAGAGTTCTTTCAGAGTAAGTCAGCACAGATATCACAGCTGCTCCTTCAAAAAAAAAAAGACAACATCTCAACTTGTTTAGATATGGCCCATAACCACAATAAAAAAAGAAATCCAAGTTGTTGAATGAGTTTTCTTTTCAAAATCTGTATGCGACTGTTTACTTTCATAGATGTCTTGATTCAGCTGAGGAACAAGACAGAGAAAAAAAAAATCCAACCTGTTATTCCACACACAATACAATTTGTTCAATAAAAAATGCTGCTGCTTGAAGAAAACAGACATCAAAGTGATGGAATGCGTGTTCAAACATTTTCAAAAACTTTGAAGTCTGAAGTTGTTTGTAAATAGACTTTTAGGTCTGATGATCAAAGCCGTTCAAACGCTTTGAAGTCTGAAGTTGTTTTTTAAACAGACTTGTAAGTCTGATTACAAACCAATTAAAGTGCTTCTGCAGCTGCTGGCGTTGCTGATGCTGCTTCTGCTGCTTGAATAACACTCAATTTACTGGTGAACATTAAAAAAGATATTAAAAAAAACTCTTTATGAACACAGGAGGAGCAGAAAATATTTTTTCACGCCATGACTGATGACAGACCTCTGTTGGTCTGAGAGGGAGGGGCACAGTGCGTATTCCGTTGCTTAATGTACACTGACCTGGTGTATTGTCAGTTTCATTTGAATCTTTGTTTTGCTATGTTTATTCCTTCAGGCTCATGTGTATGAATGAGTGTTCAAGTGTAAAGCTGTGTGCAGCTCTGTGCAGCTGTTGTCTTGCATGGAGACTTTCATTCAGCTCAGAAATAGGAGAAACAGAGTTCTTTCAGAGTAAGTCAGCACAGATATCACAGCTGCTCCTTCAAAAAAAAGACAACATCTCAACTTGTTGAGATAAGGCCCAATAACCACAATAAAAAAAGAAATCCAAGTGGTTGAATGAGTTTTCTTTTCAAAATCTGTATGCAACTGTTTACTTTCATAGATGTCTTGATTCAGCTGAGGAACAAGAGAGAGAAAAAAAAATCCAACCTGTTAACTTGACTGGAATTGTTATTTTCTATTGAAATACATGAGGGAAACATCTCTCCTCTTGTTCTTCAGTACATTTTAGGTTCCCCCATAAGGAAATAGTTGAATTCTCAATTTAACATAAAAACTCATTCAGACAGTGGGATGTAATTTTTTATTGCTCTATTGTGCTTGTCTCGCTGAGTTATGCGCAGTGTGAGCAGAAAGGGTGAACTTTCGTGGAATTCTTATTTTCTACTGAAATACATGAGGGAAAAATCTCTCCTGTTGTTCCTCAGTACATTGTAGGTTCCCCCATAAGGAAATAGTTGAATTCTTTTTTTTGAATGAGCAGCAGTGATATCTGTGCTGACTTACTCTGAAATAACTCTGTTTCTCTTGTTTCTGAGCTGAATTAAAATCTCTATGCAAGAAAACAGCTGCACAGAGCTGCACACAGCTTTACACTTGAACACTCATTCATACTCATCAGCCTGGAGGAATAAACAAAGCAAAACAAAGATTCAAGTGAGACTGACAATACACCAGGAAAAACAGGAGAGATGTTTTCCTTATGTTTTTCACCAGAGAAATACAATTCCATTCCAGTTCACCGTTTATGCTCGCAATGAGCATAAAGCACTTGTTTTCTTTCACAAATTCCTGAATTCACTAATTCAGTGCCCCCACTCCCCCCACACACACCGATTAAAGCAGATAACTTTTGAAATGTTTTTATTGTTTTTTCTTAAATAAAATATTCCAGTTATTGATGAAAAAATTTCTATCTTGTTTCAGTGGTGTCGATTTATTTGCATGGTTGATTTGTTCTTATGCGTTTGGTGATGTGCAGTGGCAGCATTACGCCTGTGGGTGGGTACACAGACCGTGTGATGAATATCAGGTGAAGAACGATCACAGTCGACTCTCTGTTGGTCTAAGATTGAGGGGCACTGTGCGTATTCCGTTGCTTGATGAACACTAACCTGGTGTATTGTCAGTCTCATTTGAATCTTTGTTTTGCTATGTTTATTCCTCCAGGCTCATGTGTATGAATGAGTGTTCAAATGTAAAGCTGTGTGCAGCTCTGTGCAGCTGGTTTCTTGCATGGAGACTTTCATTCAGCTCAGAAACAGGAGAAACAGAGTTCTTTCAGAGTAAGTCAGCACAGATATCACAGCTGCTCCTTCAAAAAAAAGACAACATCTAAACTTGTTGAGATAAGGCCCATAACCACAATAAAAAAGAAATCCAAGTGGTTGAATGAGTTTTCTTTTCAAAATCTGTATGTGACTGTTTACTTTCATAGATGTCTTGATTCAGCTGAGGAACAAGAGAGAAAAAAAAATCCAACCTGTTATTCCACACAATACAATTTGCTCAATAAAAAATGCTGCTGCTTGAAGAAAACAGACATCAAAGTGATGGAATGCGTGTACAAACATTTTCAAAAACTTTGAAGTCTGAAGTTGTTTGTAAACAGACTTTATAGGTCAGATGATCAAAGCCGTTCAAACGCTTTGAAGTCTGAAGTTGTTTGTAAACAGACTTTTAGGTCTGATGATCAAAGCCGTTCAAACGCTTTGAAGTCTGAAGTTGTTTGTAAACAGACTTGTAATTCTGATTACAAACCAATTAAAGTGCTTCAGCAGCTGCTGGCGTTGCTGATGCTGCTTCTGCTGCTTGAATAACACTCAATTTACTGGTGAACATTAAAAAAGATATAAAAAAAAACTCTTTATGAACACAGGAGGAGCAGAAAATATTTTTTCACGCCATGACTGATGACAGACCTCTGTTGGTCTTAGAGGGAGGGGAACTGTGCGTATTCCGTTGCTTAATGTACACTGACCTGGTGTATTGTCAGTTTCATTTGAATCTTTGTTTTGCTATGTTTATTCCTTCAGGCTCATGTGTATGAATGAGTGTTCAAGTGTAAAGCTGTGTGCAGCTATGTGCATCTGTTGTCTTGCATGGAGACTTTCATTCAGCTCAGAAATAGGAGAAACAGAGTTCTTTCAGAGTAAGTCAGCACAGATATCACAGCTGCTCCTTCAAAAAAAAAGACAACATCTCAACTTGTTGAGATAAGGCCCAATAACCACAATAAAAAAAGAAATCCAAGTGGTTGAATGAGTTTTCTTTTCAAAATCTGTATGCGACTGTTTACTTTCATAGATGTCTTGATTCAGCTGAGGAACAAGAGAGAGAAAAAAAATCCAACCTGTTAACTTGACTGGAATTGTTATTTTCTGCTGAAATACATGAGGGAAACATCTCTCCTCTTGTTCTTCAGTACATTTTAGGTTCCCCCATAAGGAAATAGTTGAATTCTCAATTTAACATAAAAACTCATTGAGACAGTGGGATGTAATTTTTTATTGCTCTATTGTGCTTGTCTCGCTGAGTTATGCGCAGTGTGAGCAGAAAGGGTGAACTTTCGTGGAATTTTTATTTTCTACTGAAATACATGAGGGAAAAATCTCTCCTGTTGTTCCTCAGTACATTGTAGGTTCCCCCATAAGGAAATAGTTGAATTCTTTTTTTTGAATGAGCAGCAGTGATATCTGTGCTGACTTACTCTGAAAGAACTCTGTTTCTCTTGTTTCTGAGCTGAATTAAAATCTCTATGCAAGAAAACAGCTGCACAGAGCTGCACACAGCTTTACACTTGAACACTCATTCATACTCATCAGCCTGGAGGAATAAACAAAGCAAAACAAATATTCAAGTGAGACTGACAATACACCAGGAAAAACAGGAGAGATGTTTTCCTTATGTTTTTCACCAGAGAATTACAATTCCATTCAAGTTCACCGTTTATGCTCGCAATGAGCATAAAGCACTTGTTTTCTTTCACAAATTCCTGAATTCACTAATTCAGTGCCCCCACTCCACCCACACACACCGATTAAAGCAGATAACTTTTGAAATGTTTTTATTGTTTTTTCTTAAATAAAATTATTCCAGTTATTGATGAAAAAATTTCTGTCTTGTTTCAGTGGTGTCGATTCATTTGCATGGTTGATTTGTTCTGATGCGTTTGGTGATGTGCAGTGGCACCATTACGCCTGTGGGTGGGGACACAGACCGTGTGATGAATATCAGGTGACGAACGATCACAGTCGACTCTCTGTTGGTCTAAGATTGAGGGGCACTGTGCGTATTCCGTTGCTTGATGAACACTGACCTGGTGTATTGTCAGTCTCATTTGAATTTTTGTTTTGCTATGTTTATTCCTGCAGGCTCATGTGTATGAATGAGTGTTCAAATGTAAAGCTTTGTGCAGCTCTGTGCAGCTGATTTCTTGCATGGAGACTTGAATTCAGATCAGAAACAGGAGACACAAAGTTCTTTAAGAGTAAGTCAGCACAGATATCACTGCTGCTTCTTCAAAAAAAAAGATAACATCTCAACTTGTTGAGATAAGGCCCATAACCACAATAAAAAAAGAAATCCAAGTGGTTGAATGAGTTTTCTTTTCAAAATCTGTATGCGACTGTTTACTTTCATAGATGTCTTGATTCAGCTGAGGAACAAGACAGAGAAAAAAAAAAATCCAACCTGTTATTCCACACACAATACAATTTGTTCAATAAAAAATGCTGCTGCTTGAAGAAAACAGACATCAAAGTGATGGAATGCGTGTTCAAACATTTTCAAAAACTTTGAAGTCTGAAGTTGTTTGTAAATAGACTTTTTGGTCTGATGATCAAAGCCGTTCAAACGCTTTGAAGTCTGAAGTTGTTTTTTAAACAGACTTGTAAGTCTGATTACAAACCAATTAAAGTGCTTCTGCAGCTGCTGGCGTTGCTGATGCTGCTTCTGCTGCTTGAATAACACTCAATTTACAGGGGAACACTAAAAAAGATATTAAAAAAAAACTCTTTATGAACACAGGAGGAGCAGAAAATATTTTTTCACGCCATGACTGATGACAGACCTCTGTTGTTCTGAGAGGGAGGGGCACTGTGCGTATTCCGTTGCTTAATGTACACTGACCTGGTGTATTGTCAGTTTCATTTGAATCTTTGTTTTGATATATTTATTCCTTCAGGCTCATGTGTATGAATGAGTGTTCAAGTGTAAAGCTGAGTGCAGCTCTGTGCAGCTGCTGTCTTGCATGGAGACTTTCATTCAGCTCAGAAACAGGAGAAAAAGAGTTCTTTCAGAGTAAGTCAGCACAGATATCACAGCTGCTCCTTCAAAAAAAAAAAAGACAACATCTCAACCTGTTTAGATAAGGCCCAATAACCACAATAAAAAAAGAAATCCAAGTGGTTGAATGAGTTTTCTTTTCAAAATCTGTATGCGATTGTTTACTTTCATAGATGTCTTGATTCAGCTGAGGAACAAGAGAGAGAAAAAAAAATCCAACCTGTTATTCCACACACAATACAATTTGCTCAATAAAAAATGCTGCTGCTTGAAGAAAACAGACATCAAAGTGATGGAAAGCGTGTTCAAACATTTTCAAAAACTTTGAAGTCTGAAGTTGTTTGTAAACAGACTTATAGGTCTGATGATCAAAGCCGTTCAAACGCTTTGAAGTCTGAAGTTGTTTGTAAACAGACTTGAAAGTCTGATTACAAACCAATTAAAGTGCTTCTGCAGCTGCTGGCGTTGCTGATGCTGCTTCTGCTGCTTGAATAACACTCAATTTACTGGGGAACACTAGAAAAGATATAAAAAAAAAAACTCTTTATGAACACAGGAGGAGCAGAAAATATTTTTTCACGCCATGACTGATGACAGACTTCTGTTGGTCTGAGAAGGAGGGGCACTGTGCGTATTCCGTTGCTTAATGTACACTGACCTGGTGTATTGTCAGTTTCATTTGAATCTTTGTTTTGCTAGTGTTCAAATGTAAAGCTGTGTGCAGCTCTATGCAGCTGTTTTCTTGCATAGAGACTTTAATTCAGCTCAGAAACAGGAGACGCAAAGTTCTTTCAGAGTAAGTCAGCACAGATATCACAGCTGCTCCTTCAAAAAAAAGACAACATCTAAACTTGTTTAGATAAGGCCCATAACCACAATAAAAAAAGAAATCCAAGTGGTTGAATGAGTTTTCTTTTCAAAATCTGTATGTGACTGTTTACTTTCATAGATGTCTTGATTCAGCTGAGGAACAAGAGAGAAAAAAAAAATCCAACCTGTTATTCCACACAGAATACAATTTGCTCAATAATAAATGCTGCTGCTTGGAGAAAATAGACATCAAAGTGATGGAATGCGTGTTCAAACATTATCAAAAACTTTGAAGTCTGAAGTTGTTTGTAAACAGACTTTATAGGTCTGATGATCAAAGCCGTTCAAACGCTTTGAAGTCTGAAGTTGTTTGTAAACAGACTTTTAGGTCTGATGATCAAAGCCGTTCAAACGCTTTGAAGTCTGAAGTTGTTTGTAAACAGACTTGTAAGTCTGATTACAAACCAATTAAAGTGCTTCTGCAGCTGCTGGCGTTGCTGATGCTGATTCTGCTGCTTGAATAACACTCAATTTACTGGGGAACACTAGAAAAGATATAAAAAAAAAAACTCTTTATGAACACAGGAGGAGCAGAAAATATTTTTTCACGCCATGACTGATGACAGACCTCTGTTGGTCTGAGAGGGAGGGGCACTGTGCGTATTCCGTTGCTTAATGTACACTGACCTGGTGTATTGTCAGTTTCATTTGAATCTTTGTTTTGCTGTGTTTATTCCTTCAGGCTCATGTGTATGAATGAGTGTTCAAGTGTAAAGCTGTGTGCAGCTCTGTGCAGCTGTTGTCTTGCATGGAGACTTTTATTCAGCTCAGAAACAGGAGAAACAGAGTTCTTTCAGAGTAAGTCAGCACAGATATAACTGCTGCTCCTTCAAAAAAAAAAAGACAACATCTCAACTTGTTTAGATAAGGCCCATAACCACAATAAAAAAAGAAATCCAAGTGGTTGAATGAGTTTTCTTTTCAAAATCTGTATGCGACTGTTTACTTTAATAGATGTCTTGATTCAGCTGAGGAACAAGAGAGAAAAAAAAATCCAACCTGTTATTCCACACACAATACAATTTGTTTAATAAAAAATGCTGCTGCTTGAAGAAAACAGACATCAAAGTGATGGAATTCGTGTTCAAACATTTTCAAAAACTTTGAAGTCTGAAGTTGTTTGTAAACAGACTTTTAGGTCTGATGATCAAAGCCGTTCAAACGCTTTGAAGTCTGAAGTTGTTTGTAAACAGATTTGTATGTCTGATTACAAACCAATTAAAGTGCTTCAGCAGCTGCTGGCGTTGCTGATGCTGCTTCTGCTGCTTGAATAACACTCAATTTACTGGGGAACATTAAAAAAGATATTAAAAAAAACTCTTTATGAACACAGGAGGAGCAGAAAATATTTTTTCACACCATGACTGATGACAGACCTCTGTTGGTCTGAGAGGGAGGGGCACTGTGCGTATTCCGTTGCGTAATGTACACTGACCTGGTGTATTGTCAGTTTCATTTGAATCTTTGTTTTGATATATTTATTCCTTCAGGCTCATGTGTATGAATGAGTGTTCAAGTGTAAAGCTGAGTGCAGCTCTGTGCAGCTGCTTTCTTGCATGGAGACTTTCATTCAGCTCAGAAACAGGAGAAACAGAGTTCTTTCAGAGTAAGTCAGCAGAGATATCACAGCTGCTCCTTCAAAAAAAAAAAGACAACATCTCAACTTGTTTAGATAAGGCCCATAACCACAATAAAAAAAGAAATCCAAGTGGTTGAATGAGTTTTCTTTTCAAAATCTGTATGCGACTGTTTACTTTCATAGTTGTCTTGATTCAGCTGAGGAACAAGAGAGAAAAAAAAAATCCAACGTGTTATTCCACACACAATACAATTTGCTCAATAAAAAATGCTGCTGCTTGAAGAAAACAGACATCAAAGTGATGGAATGCGTGTTCAAACATTTTCAAAAACTTTGAAGTCTGAAGTTGTTTGTAAACAGACTTATAGGTTTGATGATCAAAGCCGTTCAAACGCTTTGAAGTCTGAAGTTGTTTGTAAACAGACTTTTAGGTCTGATGATCAAAGCCGTTCAAACGCTTTGAAGTCTGAAGTTGTTTGTAAACAGACTTGTAAGTCTGATTACAAACCAATTAAAGTGCTTCTGCAGCTGCTGGCGTTGCTGATGCTGATTCTGCTGCTTGAATAACACTCAATTTACTGGGGAACACTAGAAAAGATATTAAAAAAAAACTCTTTATGAACACAGGAGGAGCAGAAAATATTTTCTCACGCCATGACTGATGACAGACTTCTGTTGGTCTGAGACAATTTCAACTTTGTCCTAGAGACATGGGGCCACTTGCTATTTCATCAAGAGCCCCAAAGAAGCGCCCACGCCAAATTTGGGGTTTCTAATACTTGAGGAAGACAGAAACCCTAACCCTAATTTCAGCTAACCCTAACCCTAACCCTAACCCTAGTTTCAGCCTTAATGTTAACCCTAATTCAATTCAAGTCTGATGGGGTTAAAATTCATTCAGACAGTGGGATGTCTTTTTTTATTGCTCTATTGTGCTTCTCTCGCTGAGTTATGCGCAGTGTGAGCAGAAAGGGTGAACTTGAGTCGAATTGTTATTTTCTGCTGAAATACATGAGGGAAACGTCTCTCCTGTTGTTCCTCAGTACATTGTAGGTTCCCCCATAAGGAAATAGTTGATTTCTCAATTTAACATGAAAACTCATTCAGACAGTGGGATGTCATTTTTTATTGCTCTATTGTGCTTCTCTCGCTGAGTGATGCGCAGTGTGAGCAGAAAGAGTGAACTTTGAGTGGAACTGTTATTTTCTGCTGAAATACATGAGGGAAACATCTCTCCTGTTGTTCCTCACTACATTGTAGGTTCCCCCATAAGGAAATAGTTGATTTCCCAATTTAACATGAAAACTCATTCAGACAGTGGGATGTCATTTTTTATTGCTCTATTGTGCTTCTCTCGCTGAGTTATGCGCAGTGTGAGCAGAAAGGGTGAACTTGAGTGGAATTGTTATTTTCTGCTGAAATACATGAGGGAAACATCTCTCCTGTTGTTCCTCAGTACATTGTAGGTCCCCCCATAAGGAAATAGTTGAATTCTCAATTTAACATGAAAACTCATTCAGACAGTGGGATGTCATTTTTTATTGCTCTATTGTGCTTCTCTCGCTGAGTTATGCACAGTGTGAGCAGAAAGGGTGAACTTTGAGTGGAACTGTTATTTTCTGCTGAAATACATGAGGGAAACATCTCTCCTGTTGTTCCTCAGTACATTGTAGGTTCCCCCATAAGGAAATAGTTGATTTCTCAATTTAACATGAAAACTCATTCAGACAGTGGGATGTCATTTTTTATTGCTCTATTGTGCTTCTCTCGCTGAGTTATGCGCAGTGTGAGCAGAAAGGGTGAACTTGAGTGGAATTGTTATTTTCTGCTGAAATACATGAGGAAAACATCTGTCCTGATGTTCATCAGTACATTGTAGGTTCCCCCATAAGGAAATAGTTGATTTCTCAATTTAACATGAAAACTCATTCAGACAGTGGGATGTCATTTTTTATTGCTCTATTGTGCTTCTCTCGCTGAATTATGCGCAGTGTGAGCAGAAAGGGTGAACTTTGAGTGGAACTGTTATGTTCTGCTGAAATACATGGGGGAAACATCTCTCCTGTTGTTCCTCAGTACATTGTAGGTTCCCCCATAAGGAAATAGTTGATTTCCCAATTTAACATGAAAACTCATTCAGACAGTGGGATGTCATTTTTTATTGCTCTATTGTGCTTCTCTCGCTGAGTTATGTGCAGTGTGAGCAGAAAGGGTGAACTTGAGTGGAATTGTTATTTTCTGCTGAAATACATGAGGGAAACAGCTCTCCTGTTGTTCCTCAGTACATTGTAGGTTCCCCCATAAGGAAATAGTTGATTTCTCAATTTAACATGAAAACTCATTCAGACAGTGGGATGTCATTTTTTATTGCTCTATTGTGCTTCTCTCGCTGAGTTATGTGCAGTGTGAGAAGAAAGGGTGAACTTGAGTGGAATTGTTATTTTCTGCTGAAATACATGAGGGAAACAGCTCTCCTGTTGTTCCTCACTACATTGTAGGTTCCCCCATAAGGAAATAGTTGATTTCTCAATTTAACATGAAAACTCATTCAGACAGTGGGATGTCATTTTTTATTGCTCTATTGTGCTTCTCTCGCTGAGTTATGCGCAGTGTGAGCAGAAAGGGTGAACTTGAGTGGAATTGTTATTTTCTGCTGAAATACATGAGGGAAACATCTGTCCTGTTGTTCCTCAGTACATTGTAGGTTCCCCCATAAGGAAATAGTTGATTTCTCAATTTAACATGAAAACTCATTCAGACAGTGGGATGTCATTTTTTATTGCTCTATTGTGCTTCTCTCGCTGAATTATGCGCAGTGTGAGCAGAAAGGGTGAACTTGAGTGGAATTGTTATTTTCTGCTGAAATACATGAGGGAAACATCTCTCCTGTTGTTCCTGAGTACATTGTAGGTCCCCCCATAAGGAAATAGTTGATTTCTCAATTTAACATGAAAACTCATTCAGACAGTGGGATGTCATTTTTTATTGCTCTATTGTGCTTCTCTCGCTGAGTTATGCGCAGTGTGAGCAGAAAGGGTGAACTTGAGTGGAATTGTTATTTTCTGCTGAAATACATGAGGGAAACATCTCTCCTGTTGTTCCTGAGTACATTGTAGGTTCCCCCATAAGGAAATAGTTGAATTCTAAATTTAACATGAAAACTCATTCAGACAGTGGGATGTCATTTTTTATTGCTCTATTGTGCTTCTCTCGCTGAGTTATGCGCAGTGTGAGCAGAAAGGGTGAACTTGAGTGGAACTGTTATTTTCTGCTGAAATACATGAGGGAAACATCTCTCCTGTTGTTCCTCACTACATTGTAGGTTCCCCCATAAGGAAATAGTTGATTTCTCAATTTAACATGAAAACTCATTCAGACAGTGGGATGTCATTTTTTATTGCTCTATTGTGCTTCTCTCGCTGAATTATGCGCAGTGTGAGCAGAAAGGGTGAACTTGAGTGGAATTGTTATTTTCTGCTGAAATACATGAGGGAAACATCTCTCCTGTTGTTCCTCAGTACATTGTAGGTTCCCCCATAAGGAAATAGTTGAATTCTAAATTTAACATGAAAACTCATTCAGACATTGGGATGTCATTTTTTATTGCTCTATTGTGCTTCTCTCGCTGAGTTATGCGCAGTGTGAGCAGAAAGGGTGAACTTGAGTGGAACTGTTATTTTCTGCTGAAATACATGAGGGAAACATCTCTCCTGTTGTTCCTGAGTACATTGTAGGTTCCCCCATAAGGAAATAGTTGAATTCTAAATTTAACATGAAAACTCATTCAGACAGTGGGATGTCATTTTTTATTGCTCTATTGTGCTTCTCTCGCTGAGTTATGCGCAGTGTGAGCAGAAAGGGTGAACTTGAGTGGAACTGTTATTTTCTGCTGAAATACATGAGGGAAACATCTCTCCTGTTGTTCCTCACTACATTGTAGGTTCCCCCATAAGGAAATAGTTGATTTCTCAATTTAACATGAAAACTCATTCAGACAGTGGGATGTCATTTTTTATTGCTCTATTGTGCTTCTCTCGCTGAATTATGCGCAGTGTGAGCAGAAAGGGTGAACTTGAGTGGAATTGTTATTTTCTGCTGAAATACATGAGGGAAACATCTCTCCTGTTGTTCCTCAGTACATTGTAGGTTCCCCCATAAGGAAATAGTTGAATTCTAAATTTAACATGAAAACTCATTCAGACATTGGGATGTCATTTTTTATTGCTCTATTGTGCTTCTCTCGCTGAGTTATGCGCAGTGTGAGCAGAAAGGGTGAACTTGAGTGGAACTGTTATTTTCTGCTGAAATACATGAGGGAAACATCTCTCCTGTTGTTCCTCACTACATTGTAGGTTCCCCCATAAGGAAATAGTTGAATTCTAAATTTAACATGAAAACTCATTCAGACAGTGGGATGTAATTTTTTATTGCTCTATTGTGCTTCTCTCGCTGAATTATGCGCAGTGTGAGCAGAAAGGGTGAACTTGAGTGGAATTGTTATTTTCTGCAGAAATACATGAGGGAAACATCTGTCCTGTTGTTCCTCAGTACATTGTAGGTTCCCCCATAAGGAAATAGTTGATTTCTCAATTTAACATGAAAACTCATTCAGACATTGGGATGTCATTTTTTATTGCTCTATTGTGCTTCTCTCGCTGAATTATGCGCAGTGTGAGCAGAAAGGGTGAACTTGAGTGGAATTGTTATTTTCTGCTGAAATACATGAGGGAAACATCTCTCCTGTTGTTCCTCACTACATTGTAGGTTCCCCCATAAGGAAATAGTTGAATTCTTTTTTTTGAAGGAGCAGCAGTGATATCTGTGCTGACTGACTGTAAAATAACTTCTAATTCATTTCAGAAACAGGAGAAAAATCCTGTTTCTGAAATGAATTAAAGTCTCTATGCAAGAAAACGGCTGCACTGAGCTGCACACAGCCTTAAACTTGAACATTCATTCATACTCATCTGCCTGGAGGAATAAACAAAGCAAAACTAAGATTCAAATGAGACTGACAATAGAGGAACAACAGGAAAGATTTTTTCCTTATTTTTTCCACCAGAGAATTACAATTCCATTCAAGTTCACCTTTTATGCTCGCATTGAGCATAAAGCTCTTGTTTTCTTTCACAAATTCCTGAATTCACTAATTCAGTGCCCCCACTCCCCCCCACACACTGATTAAAGCAGATAACTTTTGAAATGTTTTTATTGTTTTTTCTTAAATAAAATTATTCCAGTTATTGATGAAAAAATTTCTATCTTGTTTCAGTGGTGTCGATTCCTTTTCATGGTTGATTTGATCTTATGCGTTTGGTGATGTGCAGTGGCACCATTACTCCTGTGGGTGGAGACACAGACCGTGTGATGAATATCAGGTGACGATCGATCACAGTCGACTCTCTGTTGGTCTGAGATTGAGGGGCACTGTGCGTATTCCGTTGCTTGATGAACACTGACCTGGTGTATTGTCAGTCTCATTTGAATCTTTGTTTTGCTAGTGTTAAAATGTAAAGCTGTGTGCAGCTCTATGCAGCTGTTTTCTTGCATAGAGACTTGAATTCAGATCAGAAACAGGAGACACAAAGTTCTTTAAGAGTAAGTCAGCACAGATATCACTGCTGCTCCTTCAAAAAAAAAGATAACATCTCAACTTGTTGAGATAAGGCCCATAACCACAATAAAAAAAGAAATCCAAGTGGTTGAATGAGTTTTCTTTTCAAAATCTGTATGCGACTGTTTACTTTCATAGATGTCTTGATTCAGCTGAGGAACAACACAGAGAAAAAAAAATCCAACCTGTTATTCCACACACAATACAATTTGTTCAATAAAAAATGCTGCTGCTTGAAGAAAACAGACATCAAAGTGATGGAATGCGTGTTCAAACATTTTCAAAAACTTTGAAGTCTGAAGTTGTTTGTAAATAGACTTTTAGGTCTGATGATCAAAGCCGTTCAAACGCTTTGAAGTCTGAAGTTGTTTTTTAAACAGACTTGTAAGTCTGATTACAAACCAATTAAAGTGCTTCTGCAGCTGCTGGCGTTGCTGATGCTGCTTCTGCTGCTAGAATAACACTCAATTTACAGGGGAACACTAAAAAATAGAAAAAAAAAAACTCTTTATGAACACAGGAGGAGCAGAAAATATTTTTTCACGCCATGACTGATGACAGACCTCTGTTGGTCTGAGAGGAGGGGCATTGTGCGTATTCCGTTGCTTAATGTACACTGACTTGGTGTATTGTCAGTTTCATTTGAATCTTTGTTTTGCAATGTTTATTCCTTCAGGCTCATGTGTATGAATGAGTGTTCAAGTGTAAAGCTATGTGCAGCTCTGTGCAGCTGTTGTCTTGCATGGAGACTTTCATTCAGCTCAGAAACAGGAGAAATATAGTTCTTTCAGAGTAAGTCAGCACAGATATCACAGCTGCTCCTTCAAAAAAAAAAAGACAACATCTCAACTTGTTGAGATATGGCCCATAACCACAATAAAAATAGAAATCCAAGTGGTTGAATGAGTTTTCTTTTCAAAATCTGTATGCGACTGTTTACTTTCATAGATGTCTTGATT
This sequence comes from Nelusetta ayraudi, assembly GCF_046127955.1. Classification (NCBI taxonomy): domain Eukaryota; kingdom Metazoa; phylum Chordata; class Actinopteri; order Tetraodontiformes; family Monacanthidae; genus Nelusetta; species Nelusetta ayraudi. The sequence continues at coordinate 231,262 of NW_027466293.1, read as the reverse complement.
CAGCTGAGGAACAAGAGAGAAAAAAAAAATCCAACCTGTTATTCCACACAGAATACAATTTGCTCAATAAAAAATGCTGCTGCTTGAAGAAAACAGACATCAAAGTGATGGAATGCGTGTTCAAACATTTTCAAAAACTTTGAAGTCTGAAGTTGTTTGTAAACAGACTTTATAGGTCTGATGATCAAAGCCGTTCAAACGCTTTGAAGTCTGAAGTTGTTTGTAAACAGACTTTTAGGTCTGATGATCAAAGCCGTTCAAACGCTTTGAAGTCTGAAGTTGTTTGTAAACAGATTTGTAAGTCTGATTACAAACCAATTAAAGTGCTTCAGCAGCTGCTGGCGTTGCTGATGCTGCTTCTGCTGCTTGAATGACACTCAATTTACTGGGGAACATTAAAAAAGATATTAAAAAAAACTCTTTATGAACACAGGAGGAGCAGAAAATATTTTTTCACGCCATGACTGATGACAGACCTCTGTTGGTCTGAGAGGGAGGGGCACTGTGCGTATTCCGTTGCTTAATGTACACTGACCTGGTGTATTGTCAGTTTCATTTGAATCTTTGTTTTGATATATTTATTCCTTCAGGCTCATGTGTATGAATGAGTGTTCAAGTGTAAAGCTGAGTGCAGCTCTGTGCAGCTGCTGTCTTGCATGGAGACTTTCATTCAGCTCAGAAACAGGAGAAACAGAGTTCTTTCAGAGTAAGTCAGCACAGATATCACAGCTGCTCCTTCAAAAAAAAAAAGACAACATCTCAGCTTGTTTAGATATGGCCCATAACCACAATAAAAAAAGAAATCCAAGTTGTTGAATGAGTTTTCTTTTCAAAATCTGTATGCGACTGTTTACTTTCATAGATGTCTTGATTCAGCTGAGGAACAAGACAGAGAAAAAAAAAATCCAACCTGTTATTCCACACACAATACAATTTGTTCAATAAAAAATGCTGCTGCTTGAAGAAAACAGACATCAAAGTGATGGAATGCGTGTTCAAACATTTTCAAAAACTTTGAAGTCTGAAGTTGTTTGTAAATAGACTTTTAGGTCTGATGATCAAAGCCGTTCAAACGCTTTGAAGTCTGAAGTTGTTTTTTAAACAGACTTGTAAGTCTGATTACAAACCAATTAAAGTGCTTCTGCAGCTGCTGGCGTTGCTGATGCTGCTTCTGCTGCTTGAATAACACTCAATTTACTGGGGAACACTAACACTAAAAAAGATATTAAAAAAAACTCTTTATGAACACAGGAGGAGCAGAAAATATTTTTTCACGCCATGACTGATGACAGACCTCTGTTGGTCTGAGAGGGAGGGGCACAGTGCGTATTCCGTTGCTTAATGTACACTGACCTGGTGTATTGTCAGTTTCATTTGAATCTTTGTTTTGCTATGTTTATTCCTTCAGGCTCATGTGTATGAATGAGTGTTCAAGTGTAAAGCTGTGTGCAGCTCTGTGCAGCTGTTGTCTTGCATGGAGACTTTCATTCAGCTCAGAAATAGGAGAAACAGAGTTCTTTCAGAGTAAGTCAGCACAGATATCACAGCTGCTCCTTCAAAAAAAAGACAACATCTCAACTTGTTGAGATAAGGCCCAATAACCACAATAAAAAAAGAAATCCAAGTGGTTGAATGAGTTTTCTTTTAAAAATCTGTATGCAACTGTTTACTTTCATAGATGTCTTGATTCAGCTGAGGAACAAGAGAGAGAAAAAAAAATCCAACCTGAAAACTTGACTGGAATTGTTATTTTCTATTGAAATACATGAGGGAAACATCTCTCCTCTTGTTCTTCAGTACATTTTAGGTTCCCCCATAAGGAAATAGTTGAATTCTCAATTTAACATAAAAACTCATTCAGACAGTGGGATGTAATTTTTTATTGCTCTATTGTGCTTGTCTCGCTGAGTTATGCGCAGTGTGAGCAGAAAGGGTGAACTTTCGTGGAATTCTTATTTTCTACTGAAATACATGAGGGAAAAATCTCTCCTGTTGTTCCTCAGTACATTGTAGGTTCCCCCATAAGGAAATAGTTGAATTCTTTTTTTTGAATGAGCAGCAGTGATATCTGTGCTGACTTACTCTGAAATAACTCTGTTTCTCTTGTTTCTGAGCTGAATTAAAATCTCTATGCAAGAAAACAGCTGCACAGAGCTGCACACAGCTTTACACTTGAACACTCATTCATACTCATCAGCCTGGAGGAATAAACAAAGCAAAACAAAGATTCAAGTGAGACTGACAATACACCAGGAAAAACAGGAGAGATGTTTTCCTTATGTTTTTCACCAGAGAAATACAATTCCATTCCAGTTCACCGTTTATGCTCGCAATGAGCATAAAGCACTTGTTTTCTTTCACAAATTCCTGAATTCACTAATTCAGTGCCCCCACTCCCCCCACACACACCGATTAAAGCAGATAAATTTTGAAATGTTTTTATTGTTTTTTCTTAAATAAAATATTCCAGTTATTGATGAAAAAATTTCTATCTTGTTTCAGTGGTGTCGATTTATTTGCATGGTTGATTTGTTCTTATGCGTTTGGTGATGTGCAGTGGCAGCATTACGCCTGTGGGTGGGTACACAGACCGTGTGATGAATATCAGGTGAAGAACGATCACAGTCGACTCTCTGTTGGTCTAAGATTGAGGGGCACTGTGCGTATTCCGTTGCTTGATGAACACTGACCTGGTGTATTGTCAGTCTCATTTGAATCTTTGTTTTGCTATGTTTATTCCTCCAGGCTCATGTGTATGAATGAGTGTTCAAATGTAAAGCTGTGTGCAGCTCTGTGCAGCTGGTTTCTTGCATGGAGACTTTAATTCAGATCAGAAACAGGAGACACAAAGTTCTTTAAGAGTAAGTCAGCACAGATATCACTGCTGCTCCTTCAAAAAAAAAGATAACATCTCAACTTGTTGAGATAAGGCCCATAACCACAATAAAAAAAGAAATCCAAGTGGTTGAATGAGTTTTCTTTTCAAAATCTGTATGCGACTGTTTACTTTCATAGATGTCTTGATTCAGCTGAGGAACAAGAGAGAAAAAAAAAATCCAACCTGTTATTCCACACAGAATACAATTTGCTCAATAAAAAATGCTGCTGCTTGAAGAAAATAGACATCAAAGTGATGGAATGCGTGTTCAAACATTTTCAAAAACTTTGAAGTCTGAAGTTGTTTGTAAACAGACTTTATAGGTCTGATGATCAAAGCCGTTCAAACGCTTTGAAGTCTGAAGTTGTTTGTAAACAGACTTTTAGGTCTGATGATCAAAGCCGTTCAAACGCTTTGAAGTCTGAAGTTGTTTGTAAACAGATTTGTAAGTCTGATTACAAACCAATTAAAGTGCTTCAGCAGCTGCTGGCGTTGCTGATGCTGCTTCTGCTGCTTGAATAACACTCAATTTACTGGTGAACATTAAAAAAGATATTAAAAAAAACTCTTTATGAACACAGGAGGAGCAGAAAATATTTTTTCACGCCATGACTGATGACAGACCTCTGTTGGTCTGAGAGGGAGGGGCACAGTGCGTATTCCGTTGCTTAATGTACACTGACCTGGTGTATTGTCAGTTTCATTTGAATCTTTGTTTTGCTATGTTTATTCCTTCAGGCTCATGTGTATGAATGAGTGTTCAAGTGTAAAGCTGTGTGCAGCTCTGTGCAGCTGTTGTCTTGCATGGAGACTTTCATTCAGCTCAGAAATAGGAGAAACAGAGTTCTTTCAGAGTAAGTCAGCACAGATATCACAGCTGCTCCTTCAAAAAAAAGACAACATCTCAACTTGTTGAGATAAGGCCCAATAACCACAATAAAAAAAGAAATCCAAGTGGTTGAATGAGTTTTCTTTTAAAAATCTGTATGCAACTGTTTACTTTCATAGATGTCTTGATTCAGCTGAGGAACAAGAGAGAGAAAAAAAAATCCAACCTGAAAACTTGACTGGAATTGTTATTTTCTATTGAAATACATGAGGGAAACATCTCTCCTCTTGTTCTTCAGTACATTTTAGGTTCCCCCATAAGGAAATAGTTGAATTCTCAATTTAACATAAAAACTCATTCAGACAGTGGGATGTAATTTTTTATTGCTCTATTGTGCTTGTCTCGCTGAGTTATGCGCAGTGTGAGCAGAAAGGGTGAACTTTCGTGGAATTCTTATTTTCTACTGAAATACATGAGGGAAAAATCTCTCCTGTTGTTCCTCAGTACATTGTAGGTTCCCCCATAAGGAAATAGTTGAATTCTTTTTTTTGAATGAGCAGCAGTGATATCTGTGCTGACTTACTCTGAAATAACTCTGTTTCTCTTGTTTCTGAGCTGAATTAAAATCTCTATGCAAGAAAACAGCTGCACAGAGCTGCACACAGCTTTACACTTGAACACTCATTCATACTCATCAGCCTGGAGGAATAAACAAAGCAAAACAAAGATTCAAGTGAGACTGACAATACACCAGGAAAAACAGGAGAGATGTTTTCCTTATGTTTTTCACCAGAGAAATACAATTCCATTCCAGTTCACCGTTTATGCTCGCAATGAGCATAAAGCACTTGTTTTCTTTCACAAATTCCTGAATTCACTAATTCAGTGCCCCCACTCCCCCCACACACACCGATTAAAGCAGATAACTTTTGAAATGTTTTTATTGTTTTTTCTTAAATAAAATAATCCAGTTATTGATGAAAAAATTTCTATCTTGTTTCAGTGGTGTCGATTTATTTGCATGGTTGATTTGTTCTTATGCGTTTGGTGATGTGCAGTGGCAGCATTACGCCTGTGGGTGGGTACACAGACCGTGTGATGAATATCAGGTGAAGAACGATCACAGTCGACTCTCTGTTGGTCTAAGATTGAGGGGCACTGTGCGTATTCCGTTGCTTGATGAACACTAACCTGGTGTATTGTCAGTCTCATTTGAATCTTTGTTTTGCTATGTTTATTCCTCCAGGCTCATGTGTATGAATGAGTGTTCAAATGTAAAGCTGTGTGCAGCTCTGTGCAGCTGGTTTCTTGCATGGAGACTTTCATTCAGCTCAGAAACAGGAGAAACAGAGTTCTTTCAGAGTAAGTCAGCACAGATATCACAGCTGCTCCTTCAAAAAAAAGACAACATCTAAACTTGTTGAGATAAGGCCCATAACCACAATAAAAAAGAAATCCAAGTGGTTGAATGAGTTTTCTTTTCAAAATCTGTATGTGACTGTTTACTTTCATAGATGTCTTGATTCAGCTGAGGAACAAGAGAGAAAAAAAAATCCAACCTGTTATTCCACACAATACAATTTGCTCAATAAAAAATGCTGCTGCTTGAAGAAAATAGACATCAAAGTGATGGAATGCGTGTACAAACATTTTCAAAAACTTTGAAGTCTGAAGTTGTTTGTAAACAGACTTTATAGGTCAGATGATCAAAGCCGTTCAAACGCTTTGAAGTCTGAAGTTGTTTGTAAACAGACTTTTAGGTCTGATGATCAAAGCCGTTCAAACGCTTTGAAGTCTGAAGTTGTTTGTAAACAGACTTGTAATTCTGATTACAAACCAATTAAAGTGCTTCAGCAGCTGCTGGCGTTGCTGATGCTGCTTCTGCTGCTTGAATAACACTCAATTTACTGGTGAACATTAAAAAAGATATAAAAAAAAACTCTTTATGAACACAGGAGGAGCAGAAAATATTTTTTCACGCCATGACTGATGACAGACCTCTGTTGGTCTTAGAGGGAGGGGCACTGTGCGTATTCCGTTGCTTAATGTACACTGACCTGGTGTATTGTCAGTTTCATTTGAATCTTTGTTTTGCTATGTTTATTCCTTCAGGCTCATGTGTATGAATGAGTGTTCAAGTGTAAAGCTGTGTGCAGCTATGTGCATCTGTTGTCTTGCATGGAGACTTTCATTCAGCTCAGAAATAGGAGAAACAGAGTTCTTTCAGAGTAAGTCAGCACAGATATCACAGCTGCTCCTTCAAAAAAAAAGACAACATCTCAACTTGTTGAGATAAGGCCCAATAACCACAATAAAAAAAGAAATCCAAGTGGTTGAATGAGTTTTCTTTTCAAAATCTGTATGCGACTGTTTACTTTCATAGATGTCTTGATTCAGCTGAGGAACAAGAGAGAGAAAAAAAATCCAACCTGTTAACTTGACTGGAATTGTTATTTTCTGCTGAAATACATGAGGGAAACATCTCTCCTCTTGTTCTTCAGTACATTTTAGGTTCCCCCATAAGGAAATAGTTGAATTCTCAATTTAACATAAAAACTCATTGAGACAGTGGGATGTAATTTTTTATTGCTCTATTGTGCTTGTCTCGCTGAGTTATGCGCAGTGTGAGCAGAAAGGGTGAACTTTCGTGGAATTCTTATTTTCTACTGAAATACATGAGGGAAAAATGTCTCCTGTTTTTCCTCAGTACATTGTAGGTTCCCCCATAAGGAAATAGTTGAATTCTTTTTTTTGAATGAGCAGCAGTGATATCTGTGCTGACTTACTCTGAAAGAACTCTGTTTCTCTTGTTTCTGAGCTGAATTAAAATCTCTATGCAAGAAAACAGCTGCACAGAGCTGCACACAGCTTTACACTTGAACACTCATTCATACTCATCAGCCTGGAGGAATAAACAAAGCAAAACAAATATTCAAGTGAGACTGACAATACACCAGGAAAAACAGGAGAGATGTTTTCCTTATGTTTTTCACCAGAGAATTACAATTCCATTCAAGTTCACCGTTTATGCTCGCAATGAGCATAAAGCACTTGTTTTCTTTCACAAATTCCTGAATTCACTAATTCAGTGCCCCCACTCCACCCACACACACCGATTAAAGCAGATAACTTTTGAAATGTTTTTATTGTTTTTTCTTAAATAAAATTATTCCAGTTATTGATGAAAAAATTTCTGTCTTGTTTCAGTGGTGTCGATTCATTTGCATGGTTGATTTGTTCTGATGCGTTTGGTGATGTGCAGTGGCACCATTACGCCTGTGGGTGGGGACACAGACCGTGTGATGAATATCAGGTGACGAACGATCACAGTCGACTCTCTGTTGGTCTAAGATTGAGGGGCACTGTGCGTATTCCGTTGCTTGATGAACACTGACCTGGTGTATTGTCAGTCTCATTTGAATTTTTGTTTTGCTATGTTTATTCCTCCAGGCTCATGTGTATGAATGAGTGTTCAAATGTAAAGCTTTGTGCAGCTCTGTGCAGCTGATTTCTTGCATGGAGACTTGAATTCAGATCAGAAACAGGAGACACAAAGTTCTTTAAGAGTAAGTCAGCACAGATATCACTGCTGCTTCTTCAAAAAAAAAGATAACATCTCAACTTGTTGAGATAAGGCCCATAACCACAATAAAAAAAGAAATCCAAGTGGTTGAATGAGTTTTCTTTTCAAAATCTGTATGCGACTGTTTACTTTCATAGATGTCTTGATTCAGCTGAGGAACAAGACAGAGAAAAAAAAAATCCAACCTGTTATTCCACACACAATACAATTTGTTCAATAAAAAATGCTGCTGCTTGAAGAAAACAGACATCAAAGTGATGGAATGCGTGTTCAAACATTTTCAAAAACTTTGAAGTCTGAAGTTGTTTGTAAATAGACTTTTTGGTCTGATGATCAAAGCCGTTCAAACGCTTTGAAGTCTGAAGTTGTTTTTTAAACAGACTTGTAAGTCTGATTACAAACCAATTAAAGTGCTTCTGCAGCTGCTGGCGTTGCTGATGCTGCTTCTGCTGCTTGAATAACACTCAATTTACAGGGGAACACTAAAAAAGATATTAAAAAAAAACTCTTTATGAACACAGGAGGAGCAGAAAATATTTTTTCACGCCATGACTGATGACAGACCTCTGTTGTTCTGAGAGGGAGGGGCACTGTGCGTATTCCGTTGCTTAATGTACACTGACCTGGTGTATTGTCAGTTTCATTTGAATCTTTGTTTTGATATATTTATTCCTTCAGGCTCATGTGTATGAATGAGTGTTCAAGTGTAAAGCTGAGTGCAGCTCTGTGCAGCTGCTGTCTTGCATGGAGACTTTCATTCAGCTCAGAAACAGGAGAAAAAGAGTTCTTTCAGAGTAAGTCAGCACAGATATCACAGCTGCTCCTTCAAAAAAAAAAAAGACAACATCTCAACCTGTTTAGATAAGGCCCAATAACCACAATAAAAAAAGAAATCCAAGTGGTTGAATGAGTTTTCTTTTCAAAATCTGTATGCGATTGTTTACTTTCATAGATGTCTTGATTCAGCTGAGGAACAAGAGAGAGAAAAAAAAATCCAACCTGTTATTCCACACACAATACAATTTGCTCAATAAAAAATGCTGCTGCTTGAAGAAAACAGACATCAAAGTGATGGAAAGCGTGTTCAAACATTTTCAAAAACTTTGAAGTCTGAAGTTGTTTGTAAACAGACTTATAGGTCTGATGATCAAAGCCGTTCAAACGCTTTGAAGTCTGAAGTTGTTTGTAAACAGACTTGAAAGTCTGATTACAAACCAATTAAAGTGCTTCTGCAGCTGCTGGCGTTGCTGATGCTGCTTCTGCTGCTTGAAAAACACTCAATTTACTGGGGAACACTAGAAAAGATATAAAAAAAAAAACTCTTTATGAACACAGGAGGAGCAGAAAATATTTTTTCACGCCATGACTGATGACAGACTTCTGTTGGTCTGAGAAGGAGGGGCACTGTGCGTATTCCGTTGCTTAATGTACACTGACCTGGTGTATTGTCAGTTTCATTTGAATCTTTGTTTTGCTAGTGTTCAAATGTAAAGCTGTGTGCAGCTCTATGCAGCTGTTTTCTTGCATAGAGACTTTAATTCAGCTCAGAAACAGGAGACGCAAAGTTCTTTCAGAGTAAGTCAGCACAGATATCACAGCTGCTCCTTCAAAAAAAAGACAACATCTAAACTTGTTTAGATAAGGCCCATAACCACAATAAAAAAAGAAATCCAAGTGGTTGAATGAGTTTTCTTTTCAAAATCTGTATGTGACTGTTTACTTTCATAGATGTCTTGATTCAGCTGAGGAACAAGAGAGAAAAAAAAAATCCAACCTGTTATTCCACACAGAATACAATTTGCTCAATAATAAATGCTGCTGCTTGGAGAAAATAGACATCAAAGTGATGGAATGCGTGTTCAAACATTATCAAAAACTTTGAAGTCTGAAGTTGTTTGTAAACAGACTTTATAGGTCTGATGATCAAAGCCGTTCAAACGCTTTGAAGTCTGAAGTTGTTTGTAAACAGACTTTTAGGTCTGATGATCAAAGCCGTTCAAACGCTTTGAAGTCTGAAGTTGTTTGTAAACAGACTTGTAATTCTGATTACAAACCAATTAAAGTGCTTCAGCAGCTGCTGGCGTTGCTGATGCTGCTTCTGCTGCTTGAATAACACTCAATTTACTGGTGAACATTAAAAAAGATATAAAAAAAAACTCTTTATGAACACAGGAGGAGCAGAAAATATTTTTTCACGCCATGACTGATGACAGATCTCTGTTGGTCTGAGAGGGAGGGGCACTGTGCGTATTCCGTTGCTTAATGTACACTGACCTGGTGTATTGTCAGTTTCATTTGAATCTTTGTTTTGCTATGTTTATTCCTTCAGGCTCATGTGTATGAATGAGTGTTCAAGTGTAAAGCTGTGTGCAGCTATGTGCAGCTGTTGTCTTGCATGGAGACTTTCATTCAGCTCAGAAATAGGAGAAACAGAGTTCTTTCAGAGTAAGTCAGCACAGATATCACAGCTGCTCCTTCAAAAAAAAAGACAACATCTCAACTTGTTGAGATAAGGCCCAATAACCACAATAAAAAAAGAAATCCAAGTGGTTGAATGAGTTTTCTTTTCAAAATCTGTATGCGACTGTTTACTTTCATAGATGTCTTGATTCAGCTGAGGAACAAGAGAGAGAAAAAAAAATCCAACCTGTTAACTTGAGTGGAATTGTTATTTTCTGCTGAAATACATGAGGGAAACATCTCTCCTCTTGTTCTTCAGTACATTTTAGGTTCCCCCATAAGGAAATAGTTGAATTCTCAATTTAACATAAAAACTCATTCAGACAGTGGGATGTAATTTTTTATTGCTCTATTGTGCTTGTCTCGCTGAGTTATGCGCAGTGTGAGCAGAAAGGGTGAACTTTCGTGGAATTCTTATTTTCTACTGAAATACATGAGGGAAAAATCTCTCCTGTTGTTCCTCAGTACATTGTAGGTTCCCCCATAAGGAAATAGTTGAATTCTTTTTTTTGAATGAGCAGCAGTGATATCTCGTGCTGACTTACTCTGAAAGAACTCTGTTTCTCTTGTTTCTGAGCTGAATTAAAATCTCTATGCAAGAAAACAGCTCCACAGAGCTGCACACAGCTTTACACTTGAACACTCATTCATACTCATCAGCCTGGAGGAATAAACAAAGCAAAACAAAGATTCAAGTGAGACTGACAATACACCAGGAAAAAGAGGAGAGATGTTTTCCTTATGTTTTTCACCAGAGAATTACAATTCCATTCAAGTTCACCGTTTATGCTCGCAATGAGCATAAAGCACTTGTTTTCTTTCACAAATTCCTGAATTCACTAATTCAGTGCCCCCACTCCCCCCACACACACCGATTAAAGCAGATAACTTTTGAAATGTTTTTATTGTTTTTTCTTAAATAAAATTATTCCAGTTATTGATGAAAAAATTTCTATCTTGTTTCAGTGGTGTCGATTCATTTGCATGGTTGATTTGTTCTTATGCGTTTGGTGATGTGCAGTGGCACCATTACGCCTGTGGGTGGGGACACAGACCGTGTGATGAATATCAGGTGACGATCGATCACAGTCGACTCTCTGTTGGTCTATAATTGAGGGGCACTGTGCGTATTCCGTTGCTTGATGAACACTGACCTGGTGTATTGTCAGTCTCATTTGAATCTTTGTTTTGCTATGTTTATTCCTCCAGGCTCATGTGTATGAATGAGTGTTCAAGTGTAAAGCTGAGTGCAGCTCTGTGCAGCTGCTGTCTTGCATGGAGACTTTCATTCAGCTCAGAAACAGGAGAAAAAGAGTTCTTTCAGAGTAAGTCAGCACAGATATCACTGCTGCTCCTTCAAAAAAAAAGATAACATCTCAACTTGTTGAGATAAGGCCCATAACCACAATAAAAAAAGAAATCCAAGTGGTTGAATGAGTTTTCTTTTCAAAATTTGTATGCGACTGTTTACTTTCATAGATGTCTTGATTCAGCTGAGGAACAAGACAGAGAAAAAAAAAAAATCCAACCTGTTATTCCACACACAATACAATTTGTTCAATAAAAAATGCTGCTGCTTGAAGAAAACAGACATCAAAGTGATGGAATGCGTGTTCAAACATTTTCAAAAACTTTGAAGTCTGAAGTTGTTTGTAAACAGACTTTTAGGTCTGATGATCAAAGCCGTCCAAACGCTTTGAAGTCTGAAGTTGTTTGTAAACAGACTTGTAAGTCTGATTACAAACCAATTAAAGTGCTTCTGCAGCTGCTGGCGTTGCTGATGCTGATTCTGCTGCTTGAATAACACTCAATTTACTGGGGAACACTAGAAAAGATATAAAAAAAAAAACTCTTTATGAACACAGGAGGAGCAGAAAATATTTTTTCACGCCATGACTGATGACAGACCTCTGTTGGTCTGAGAGGGAGGGGCACTGTGCGTATTCCGTTGCTTAATGTACACTGACCTGGTGTATTGTCAGTTTCATTTGAATCTTTGTTTTGCTGTGTTTATTCCTTCAGGCTCATGTGTATGAATGAGTGTTCAAGTGTAAAGCTGTGTGCAGCTCTGTGCAGCTGTTGTCTTGCATGGAGACTTTTATTCAGCTCAGAAACAGGAGAAACAGAGTTCTTTCAGAGTAAGTCAGCACAGATATAACTGCTGCTCCTTCAAAAAAAAAAAGACAACATCTCAACTTGTTTAGATAAGGCCCATAACCACAATAAAAAAAGAAATCCAAGTGGTTGAATGAGTTTTCTTTTCAAAATCTGTATGCGACTGTTTACTTTAATAGATGTCTTGATTCAGCTGAGGAACAAGAGAGAAAAAAAAATCCAACCTGTTATTCCACACACAATACAATTTGTTTAATAAAAAATGCTGCTGCTTGAAGAAAACAGACATCAAAGTGATGGAATTCGTGTTCAAACATTTTCAAAAACTTTGAAGTCTGAAGTTGTTTGTAAACAGACTTTTAGGTCTGATGATCAAAGCCGTTCAAACGCTTTGAAGTCTGAAGTTGTTTGTAAACAGATTTGTAAGTCTGATTACAAACCAATTAAAGTGCTTCAGCAGCTGCTGGCGTTGCTGATGCTGCTTCTGCTGCTTGAATAACACTCAATTTACTGGGGAACATTAAAAAAGATATTAAAAAAAACTCTTTATGAACACAGGAGGAGCAGAAAATATTTTTTCACACCATGAATGATGACAGACCTCTGTTGGTCTGAGAGGGAGGGGCACTGTGCGTATTCCGTTGCTTAATGTACACTGACCTGGTGTATTGTCAGTCTCATTTGAATCTTTGTTTTGCTAGTGTTCAAATGTAAAGCTGTGTGCAGCTCTATGCAGCTGTTTTCTTGCATAGAGACTTTAATTCAGCTCAGAAACAGGAGACGCAAAGTTCTTTCAGAGTAAGTCAGCTCAGATATCACAGCTGCTCCTTCAAAAAAAAGACAACATCTAAACTTGTTTAGATAAGGCCCATAACCACAATAAAAAAAGAAATCCAAGTGGTTGAATGAGTTTTCTTTTCAAAATCTGTATGTGACTGTTTACTTTCATAGATGTCTTGATTCAGCTGAGGAACAAGAGAGAAAAAAAAAATCCAACCTGTTATTCCACACAGAATACAATTTGCTGAATAAAAAATGCTGCTGCTTGAAGAAAACAGACATCAAAGTGATGGAATGCGTGTTCAAACATTATCAAAAACTTTGAAGTCTGAAGTTGTTTGTAAACAGACTTTATAGGTCTGATGATCAAAGCCGTTCAAACGCTTTGAAGTCTGAAGTTGTTTGTAAACAGACTTTTAGGTCTGATGATCAAAGCCGTTCAAACGCTTTGAAGTCTGAAGTTGTTTGTAAACAGACTTGTAATTCTGATTACAAACCAATTAAAGTGCTTCAGCAGCTGCTGGCGTTGCTGATGCTGCTTCTGCTGCTTGAATAACACTCAATTTACTGGTGAACATTAAAAAAGATATAAAAAAAAACTCTTTATGAACACAGGAGGAGCAGAAAATATTTTTTCACGCCATGACTGATGACAGACCTCTGTTGGTCTGAGAGGGAGGGGCACTGTGCGTATTCCGTTGCTTAATGTACACTGACCTGGTGTATTGTCAGTTTCATTTGAATCTTTGTTTTGCTATGTTTATTCCTTCAGGCTCATGTGTATGAATGAGTGTTCAAGTGTAAAGCTGTGTGCAGCTATGTGCAGCTGTTGTCTTGCATGGAGACTTTCATTCAGCTCAGAAATAGGAGAAACAGATTTCTTTCAGAGTAAGTCAGCACAGATATCACAGCTGCTCCTTCAAAAAAAAAGACAACATCTCAACTTGTTGAGATAAGGCCCAATAACCACAATAAAAAAAGAAATCCAAGTGGTTGAATGAGTTTTCTTTTCAAAATCTGTATGCGACTGTTTACTTTCATAGATGTCTTGATTCAGCTGAGGAACAAGAGAGAGAAAAAAAATCCAACCTGTTAACTTGAGTGGAATTGTTATTTTCTGCTGAAATACATGAGGGAAACATCTCTCCTCTTGTTCTTCAGTACATTTTAGGTTCCCCCATAAGGAAATAGTTGAATTCTCAATTTAACATAAAAACTCATTCAGACAGTGGGATGTAATTTTTTATTGCTCTATTGTGCTTGTCTCGCTGAGTTATGCGCAGTGTGAGCAGAAAGGGTGAACTTTCGTGGAATTCTTATTTTCTACTGAAATACATGAGGGAAAAATGTCTCCTGTTGTTCCTCAGTACATTGTAGGTTCCCCCATAAGGAAATAGTTGAATTCTTTTTTTTGAATGAGCAGCAGTGATATCTGTGCTGACTTACTCTGAAAGAACTCTGTTTCTCTTGTTTCTGAGCTGAATTAAAATCTCTATGCAAGAAAACAGCTGCACAGAGCTGCACACAGCTTTACACTTGAACACTCATTCATACTCATCAGCCTGGAGGAATAAACAAAGCAAAACAAAGATTCAAGTGAGACTGACAATACACCAGGAAAAACAGGAGAAATGTTTTCCTAATTTTTTTCACCAGAGAATTACAATTCTATTCAAGTTCACCGTTTATGCTCGCAATGAGCATAAAGCACTTGTTTTCGTTCACAAATTCCTGAATTCACTAATTCAGTGCCCCCACTCCCCCTACACACACCGATTAAAGCAGATAACTTTTGAAATGTTTTTATTGTTTTTTCTTAAATAAAATTATTCCAGTTATTGATGAAAAAATTTCTATCTTGTTTCAGTGGTGTCGATTCATTTGCATGGTTGATTTGTTCTTATGCGTTTGGTGATGTGCAGTGGCACCATTACGCCTGTGGGTGGGGACACAGACCGTGTGATGAATATCAGGTGACGATCGATCACAGTCGACTCTCTGTTGGTCTATAATTGAGGGGCACTGTGCGTATTCCGTTGCTTGATGAACACTGACCTGGTGTATTGTCAGTCTCATTTGAATCTTTGTTTTGCTATGTTTATTCCTCCAGGCTCATGTGTATGAATGAGTGTTCAAATGTAAAGCTGTGTTCAGCTCTGTGCAGCTGATTTCTTGCATGGAGACTTTAATTCAGATCAGAAACAGGAGACACAAAGTTCTTTAAGAGTAAGTCAGCACAGATATCACTGCTGCTCCTTCAAAAAAAAAGATAACATCTCAACTTGTTGAGATAAGGCCCATAACCACAATAAAAAAAGAAATCCAAGTGGTTGAATGAGTTTTCTTTTCAAAATTTGTATGCGACTGTTTACTTTCATAGATGTCTTGATTCAGCTGAGGAACAAGACAGAGAAAAAAAAAAATCCAACCTGTTATTCCACACACAATACAATTTGTTCAATAAAAAATGCTGCTGCTTGAAGAAAACAGACATCAAAGTGATGGAATGCGTGTTCAAACATTTTCAAAAACTTTGAAGTGTGAAGTTGTTTGTAAATAGACTTTTAAGTCTGATGATCAAAGCCGTTCAAACGCTTTGAAGTCTGAAGTTGTTTTTTAAACAGACTTGTAAGTCTGATTACAAACCAATTAAAGTGCTTCTGCAGCTGCTGGCGTTGCTGATGCTGCTTCTGCTGCTTGAATAACACTCAATTTACAGGGGAACACTAAAAAAGATATAAAAAAAAAACTCTTTATGAACACAGGAGGAGCAGAAAATATTTTTTCACGCCATGACTGATGACAGACCTCTGTTGGTCTGAGAGGGAGGGGCACTGTGCGTATTCCGTTGCTTAATGTACACTGACCTGGTGTATTGTCAGTTTCATTTGAATCTTTGTTTTGATATATTTATTCCTTCAGGCTCATGTGTATGAATGAGTGTTCAAGTGTAAAGCTGAGTGCAGCTCTGTGCAGCTGTTGTCTTGCATGGAGACTTTCATTCAGCTCAGAAACAGGAGAAACAGAGTTCTTTCAGAGTAAGTCAGCACAGATATCACAGCTGCTCCTTCAAAAAAAAAAAGATAACATCTCAACTTGTTTAAATAAGGCCTATAACCACAATAAAAAAAGAAATCCAAGTGGTTGAATGAGTTTTCTTTTCAAAATCTGTATGCGACTGTTTACTTTCATAGTTGTCTTGATTCAGCTGAGGAACAAGAGAGAAAAAAAAAAATCCAACCTGTTATTCCACACACAATCCAATTTGCTCAATAAAAAATGCTGCTGCTTGAAGAAAACAGACATCAAAGTGATGGAATGCGTGTTCAAACATTTTCAAAAACTTTGAAGTCTGAAGTTGTTTGTAAACAGACTTATAGGTCTGATGATCAAAACCGTTCAAACGCTTTGAAGTCTGAAGTTGTTTGTAAACAGACTTTTAGGTCTGATGATCAAAGCCGTTCAAACGCTTTGAAGTCTGAAGTTGTTTGTAAACAGACTTGTAAGTCTGATTACAAACCAATTAAAGTGCTTCTGCAGCTGCTGGCGTTGCTGATGCTGATTCTGCTGCTTGAATAACACTCAATTTACTGGGGAACACTAGAAAAGATATAAAAAAAAAAACTCTTTATGAACACAGGAGGAGCAGAAAATATTTTTTCACGCCATGACTGATGACAGACCTCTGTTGGTCTGAGAGGGAGGGGCACTGTGCGTATTCCGTTGCTTAATGTACACTGACCTGGTGTATTGTCAGTTTCATTTGAATCTTTGTTTTGCTGTGTTTATTCCTTCAGGCTCATGTGTATGAATGAGTGTTCAAGTGTAAAGCTGTGTGCAGCTCTGTGCAGCTGTTGTCTTGCATGGAGACTTTTATTCAGCTCAGAAACAGGAGAAACAGAGTTCTTTCAGAGTAAGTCAGCACAGATATAACTGCTGCTCCTTCAAAAAAAAAAAGACAACATCTCAACTAGTTTAGATAAGGCCCATAACCACAATAAAAAAAGAAATCCAAGTGGTTGAATGAGTTTTCTTTTCAAAATCTGTATGCGACTGTTTACTTTCATAGTTGTCTTGATTCAGCTGAGGAACAAGAGAGAAAAAAAATCCAACCTGTTATTCCACACAGAATACAATTTGCTTAATATAAAATGCTGCTGCTTGAAGAAAACAGACATCAAAGTGATGGAATTTGTATTCAAACATTTTCAAAAACTTTGAAGTCTGAAGTTGTTTGTAAACAGACTTTTAGGTCTGATGATCAAAGCCGTTCAAATGCTTTGAAGTCTGAAGTTGTTTGTAAACAGATTTGTAAGTATGATTACAAACCAATTAAAGTGCTTCAGCAGCTGCTGGCGTTGCTGATGCTGCTTCTGCTGCTTGAATGACACTCAATTTACTGGGGAACATTAAAAAAGATATTAAAAAAAACTCTTTATGAACACAGGAGGAGCAGAAAATATTTTTTCACGCCATGACTGATGACAGACCTCTGTTGGTCTGAGAGGGAGGGGCACTGTGCGTATTCCGTTGCTTAATGTACACTGACCTGGTGTATTGTCAGTTTCATTTGAATCTTTGTTTTGATATATTTATTCCTTCAGGCTCATGTGTATGAATGAGTGTTCAAGTGTAAAGCTGAGTGCAGCTCTGTGCAGCTGCTGTCTTGCATGGAGACTTTCATTCAGCTCAGAAACAGGAGAAACAGAGTTCTTTCAGAGTAAGTCAGCACAGATATCACAGCTGCTCCTTCAAAAAAAAAAAGACAACATCTCAACTTGTTTAGATAAAGCCCATAACCACAATAAAAAAAGAAATCCAAGTGGTTGAAAGAGTTTTCTTTTCAAAATCTGTATGCGACTGTTTACTTTCATAGTTGTCTTGATTCAGCTGAGGAACAAGACAGAGAAAAAAAAAAATCCAACGTGTTATTCCACACACAATACAATTTGCTCAATAAAAAATGCTGCTGCTTGAAGAAAACAGACATCAAAGTGATGGAATGCGTGTTCAAATATTTTCAAAAACTTTGAAGTCTGAAGTTGTTTGTAAACAGACTTATAGGTTTGACGATCAAAGCCGTTCAAACGCTTTGAAGTCTGAAGTTGTTTGTAAACAGACTTGTAGGTCTGATGATCAAAGCCGTTCAAACGCTTTGAAGTCTGAAGTTGTTTGTAAAAAGACTTGTAAGTCTGATTACAAACCAATTAAAGTGCTTCTGCAGCTGCTGGCGTTGCTGATGCTGCTTCTGCTGCTTGAATAACACTCAATTTACTGGGGAACACTAGAAAAGATATTAAAAAAAAACTCTTTATGAACACAGGAGGAGCAGAAAATATTTTCTCACGCCATGACTGATGACAGACTTCTGTTGGTCTGAGACAATTTCAACTTTGTCCTAGAGACATGGGGCCACTTGCTATTTCATCAAGAGCCCCAAAGAAGCGCCCACACCAAATTTGGGGTTTCTAATAATTGAAGAACGCAGAAACCCTAACCCTAATTTCAGCTAACCCTAACCCTAACCCTAGTTTCAGTCTTAACGCAACCCTAATTCAATGCAAGTCTATGGGGTGAAATTTCAACTTTGTCCTAGAGACATGGGGCCACTTGCATTTTCATCAAGAGCCCCAAAGAAACACCCACGCAAAATTTGGGGCTTCTAGTACTTGAGGAACGCAGAAACCCTAACCCTAATTTCAACTAACCCTAACCCTAACCCTAGTTTCAGCCTTAACGTTAACCCTAATTCAATGCAAGTCTATGGGGTGAAATTTCAACTTTGTCCTAGAGACATGGGGCCACTTGCTATTTCATCAAGAGCCCCAAAGAAGCGCCCACGCCAAATTTGGGGTTTCTAATACTTGAGGAAGACAGAAACCCTAACCCTAATTTCAGCTAACCCTAACCCTAACCCTAACCCTAGTTTCAGCCTTAACGTTAACCCTAATTCAATGCAAGTCTATGGGGTGAAATTTCAACTTTGTCCTAGAGACATGGGGCCACTTGCATTTTCATCAAGAGCCCCAAAGAAACACCCACGCAAAATTTGGGGCTTCTAGTACTTGAGGAACGCAGAAACCCTAACCCTAATTTCAACTAACCCTAACCCTAACCCTAGTTTCAGCCTTAACGTTAACCCTAATTCAATGCAAGTCTATGGGGTGAAATTTCAACTTTGTCCTAGAGACATGGGGCCACTTGCTATTTCATCAAGAGCCCCAAAGAAGCGCCCACGCCAAATTTGGGGTTTCTAATACTTGAAGAAGACAGAAACCCTAACCCTAATTTCAGCTAACCCTAACCCTAACCCTAGTTTCAGCCTTAATGTTAACCCTAATTCAATTCAAGTCTGATGGGGTTAAAATTCATTCAGACAGTGGGATGTCTTTTTTTATTGCTCTATTGTGCTTCTCTCGCTGAGTTATGCGCAGTGTGAGCAGAAAGGGTGAACTTTCGTGGAATTGTTATTTTCTGCTGAAATACATGAGGGAAACATCTGTCCTGTTGTTCCTCAGTACATTGTAGGTTCCCCCATAAGGAAATAGTTGATTTCTCAATTAAACATGAAAACTCATTCAGACAGTGGGATGTCATTTTTTATTGCTCTATTGTGCTTCTCTCGCTGAGTTATGCACAGTGTGAGCCGAAAGGGTGAACTTTGAGTGGAACTGTTATTTTCTGCTGAAATACATGAGGGAAACATCTCTCCTGTTGTTCCTCAGTACATTGTAGGTTCCCCCATAAGGAAATAGTTGATTTCTCAATTTAACATGAAAACTCATTCAGACAGTGGGATGTCATTTTTTATTGCTCTATTGTGCTTCTCTCGCTGAGTTATGCGCAGTGTGAGCAGAAAGGGTGAACTTGAGTGGAATTGTTATTTTCTGCTGAAATACATGAGGAAAACATCTGTCCTGTTGTTCCTCAGTACATTGTAGGTTCCCCCATAAGGAAATAGTTGATTTCCCAATTTAACATGAAAACTCATTCAGACAGTGGGATGTCATTTTTTATTGCTCTATTGTGCTTCTCTCGCTGAGTTATGTGCAGTGAGAGCAGAAACGGTGAACTTGAGTGGAATTGTTATTTTCTGCTGAAATACATGAGGGAAACAGCTCTCCTGTTGTTCCTCACTACATTGTAGGTTCCCCCATAAGGAAATAGTTGATTTCTCAATTTAACATGAAAACTCATTCAGACAGTGGGATGTCATTTTTTATTGCTCTATTGTGCTTCTCTCGCTGAGTTATGCGCAGTGTGAGCAGAAAGGGTGAACTTGAGTGGAATTGTTATTTTCTGCTGAAATACATGAGGGAAACATCTGTCCTGTTGTTCCTCAGTACATTGTAGGTTCCCCCATAAGGAAATAGTTGATTTCTCAATTTAACATGAAAACTCATTCAGACAGTGGGATGTCATTTTTTATTGCTCTATTGTGCTTCTCTCGCTGAATTATGCGCAGTGTGAGCAGAAAGGGTGAACTTGAGTGGAATTGTTATTTTCTGCTGAAATACATGGGGGAAACGTCTCTCCTGTTGTTCCTCTGTACATTGTAGGTTCCCCCATAAGGAAATAGTTAATTTCCCAATTTAACATGAAATCTCATTCAGACAGTGGGATGTCATTTTTTATTGCTCTATTGTGCTTCTCTCGCTGAGTTATGCGCAGTGTGAGCAGAAAGGGTGAACTTGAGTGGAATTGTTATTTTCTGCTGAAATACATGAGGGAAACATCTGTCCTGTTGTTCCTCAGTACATTTGTAGGTTCCCCCATAAGGAAATAGTTGATTTCGCAATTTAACATGAAAACTCATTCAGACAGTGGGATGTCATTTTTTATTGCTCTATTGTGCTTCTCTCGCTGAGTTATGCGCAGTGTGAGCAGAAAGGGTGAACTTGAGTGGAATTGTTATTTTCTGCTGAAATACATGAGGGAAACATCTCTCCTGTTGTTCCTGAGTACATTGTAGGTCCCCCCATAAGGAAATAGTTGATTTCTCAATTTAACATGAAAACACATTCAGACAGTGGGATGTCATTTTTTATTGCTCTATTGTGCTTCTCTCGCTGAGTTATGCACAGTGTGAGCAGAAAGGGTGAACTTTGAGTGGAACTGTTATTTTCTGCTGAAATACATGAGGGAAACATCTCTCCTGTTGTTCCTCAGTACATTGTAGGTTCCCCCATAAGGAAATAGTTGATTTCTCAATTTAACATGAAAACTCATTCAGACAGTGGGATGTCATTTTTTATTGCTCTATTGTGCTTCTCTCGCTGAGTTATGCGCAGTGTGAGCAGAAAGGGTGAACTTGAGTGGAATTGTTATTTTCTGCTGAAATACATGAGGAAAACATCTGTCCTGTTGTTCCTCAGTACATTGTAGGTTCCCCCATAAGGAAATAGTTGATTTCTCAATTTAACATGAAAACTCATTCAGACAGTGGGATGTCATTTTTTATTGCTCTATTGTGCTTCTCTCGCTGAATTATGCGCAGTGTGAGCAGAAAGGGTGAACTTTGAGTGGAACTGTTATTTTCTGCTGAAATACATGGGGGAAACATCTCTCCTGTTGTTCCTCAGTACATTGTAGGTTCCCCCATAAGGAAATAGTTGATTTCCCAATTTAACATGAAAACTCATTCAGACAGTGGGATGTCATTTTTTATTGCTCTATTGTGCTTCTCTCGCTGAGTTATGTGCAGTGTGAGCAGAAACGGTGAACTTGAGTGGAATTGTTATTTTCTGCTGAAATACATGAGGGAAACAGCTCTCCTGTTGTTCCTCACTACATTGTAGGTTCCCCCATAAGGAAATAGTTGATTTCTCAATTTAACATGAAAACTCATTCAGACAGTGGGATGTCATTTTTTATTGCTCTATTGTGCTTCTCTCGCTGAGTTATGCGCAGTGTGAGCAGAAAGGGTGAACTTGAGTGGAATTGTTATTTTCTGCTGAAATACATGAGGGAAACATCTGTCCTGTTGTTCCTCAGTACATTGTAGGTTCCCCCATAAGGAAATAGTTGATTTCTCAATTTAACATGAAAACTCATTCAGACAGTGGGATGTCATTTTTTATTGCTCTATTGTGCTTCTCTCGCTGAATTATGCGCAGTGTGAGCAGAAAGGGTGAACTTGAGTGGAATTGTTATTTTCTGCTGAAATACATGGGGGAAACATCTCTCCTGTTGTTCCTCTGTACATTGTAGGTTCCCCCATAAGGAAATAGTTGATTTCCCAATTTAACATGAAAACTCATTCAGACAGTGGGATGTCATTTTTTATTGCTCTATTGTGCTTCTCTCGCTGAGTTATGCGCAGTGTGAGCAGAAAGGGTGAACTTGAGTGGAATTGTTATTTTCTGCTGAAATACATGAGGGAAACATCTGTCCTGTTGTTCCTCAGTACATTGTAGGTTCCCCCATAAGGAAATAGTTGATTTCGCAATTTAACATGAAAACTCATTCAGACAGTGGGATGTCATTTTTTATTGCTCTATTGTGCTTCTCTCGCTGAATTATGCGCAGTGTGAGCAGAAAGGGTGAACTTGAGTGGAATTGTTATTTTCTGCTGAAATACATGAGGGAAACATCTCTCCTGTTGTTCCTGAGTACATTGTAGGTCCCCCCATAAGGAAATAGTTGATTTCTCAATTTAACATGAAAACTCATTCAGACAGTGGGATGTCTTTTTTTATTGCTCTATTGTGCTTCTCTCGCTGAGTTATGCGCAGTGTGAGCAGAAAGGGTGAACTTGAGTGGAATTGTTATTTTCTGCTGAAATACATGAGGGAAACATCTCTCCTGTTGTTCCTGAGTACATTGTAGGTTCCCCCATAAGGAAATAGTTGAATTCTTTTTTTTGAAGGAGCAGCAGTGATATCTGTGCTGACTGACTGTAAAATAACTCCTAATTCATTTCAGAAACAGGAGAAAAATCCTGTTTCTGAAATGAATTAAAGTCTCTATGCAAGTAAACGGCTGCACTGAGCTGCACACAGCCTTAAACTTGAACATTCATTCATATTCATCTGCCTGGAGGAATAAACAAAGCAAAACTAAGATTCAAATGAGACTGACAATAGAGGAACAACAGGAAAGATTTTTTCCTTATTTTTTCCACCAGAGAATTACAATTCCATTCAAGTTCACCTTTTATGCTCGCATTGAGCATAAAGCTCTTGTTTTCTTTCACAAATTCCTGAATTCACTAATTCCGTGCCCCCACTCCCCCCCCCACACACTGATTAAAGCAGATAACTTTTGAAATGTTTTTATTGTTTTTTCTTAAATAAAATTATTCCAGTTATTGATGAAAAAATTTCTATCTTGTTTCAGTGGTGTCGATTCCTTTTCATGGTTGATTTGATCTTATGCGTTTGGTGATGTGCAGTGGCACCATTACTCCTGTGGGTGGAGACACAGACCGTGTGATGAATATCAGGTGACGATCGATCACAGTCGACTCTCTGTTGGTCTGAGATTGAGGGGCACTGTGCGTATTCCGTTGCTTGATGAACACTGACCTGGTGTATTGTCAGTCTCATTTGAATCTTTGTTTTGCTAGTGTTAAAATGTAAAGCTGTGTGCAGCTCTATGCAGCTGTTTTCTTTCATAGAGACTTTAATTCAGCTCAGAAACAGGAGACACAAAGTTCTTTAAGAGTAAGTCAGCACAGATATCACTGCTGCTCTTTCAAAAAAAAAGACAACATCTCAACTTGTTGAGATAAGGCCCATAACCACAATAAAAAAAGAAATCCAAGTGGTTGAATGAGTTTTCTTTTCAAAATTTGTGTGCGACTGTTTACTTTCATAGTTGTCTTGATTCAGCTGAGGAAAAAGAGAGAGAAAAAAAAATCCAACCTGTTATTCCACACACAATACAATTTGCTCAATAAAAAATGCTGCTGCTTGAAGAAAACAGACATCAAAGTGATGGAATGCGTGTTCAAACATTTTCAAAAACTTTGAAGTGTGAAGTTGTTTGTAAACAGACTTTTAGGTCTGATGATCAAAGCCGTTCAAACGCTTTGAAGTCTGAAGTTGTTTGTAAACAGACTTGTAAGTCTGATTACAAACCAATTAAAGTGCTTCTGCAGCTGCTGGCGTTGCTGATGCTGATTCTGCTGCTTGAATAACACTCAATTTACTGGGGAACACTAGAAAAGATATAAAAAAAAAAAACTCTTTATGAATACAGGAGGAGCAGAAAATATTTTTTCACGCCATGACTGATGACAGACCTCTGTTGGTCTGAGAGGGAGGGGCACTGTGCGTATTCCGTTGCTTAATGTACACTGACCTGGTGTATTGTCAGTTTCATTTGAATCTTTGTTTTGCTGTGTTTATTCCTTCAGGCTCATGTGTATGAATGAGTGTTCAAGTGTAAAGCTGTGTTCAGCTCTGTGCAGCTGTTGTCTTGCATGGAGACTTTTATTCAGCTCAGAAACAGGAGAAACAGAGTTCTTTCAGAGTAAGTCAGCACAGATATAACTGCTGCTCCTTCAAAAAAAAAAAGACAACATCTCAACTTGTTTAGATTAAGGCCCATAACCACAATAAAAAAAGAAATCCAAGTGGTTGAATGAGTTTTCTTTTCAAAATCTGTATGCGACTGTTTACTTTAATAGATGTCTTGATTCAGCTGAGGAACAAGAGAGAAAAAAAAATCCAACCTGTTATTCCACACAGAATACAATTTGTTCAATAAAAAATGCTGCTGCTTGAAGAAAACAGACATCAAAGTGATGGAATTCGTGTTCAAACATTTTCAAAAACTTTGAAGTCTGAAGTTGTTTGTAAACAGACTTTTAGGTCTGATGATCAAAGCCGTTCAAACGCTTTGAAGTCTGAAGTTGTTTGTAAACAGATTTGTAAGTCTGATTACAAACCAATTAAAGTGCTTCAGCAGCTGCTGGCGTTGCTGATGCTGCTTCTGCTGCTTGAATAACACTCAATTTACTGGGGAACATTAAAAAAGATATTAAAAAAAACTCTTTATGAACACAGGAGGAGCAGAAAATATTTTTTCACGCCATGACTGATGACAGACCTCTGTTGGTCTGAGAGGGAGGGGCACTGTGCGTATTCCGTTGCTTAATGTACACTGACCTTGTGTATTGTCAGTCTCATTTGAATCTTTGTTTTGCTAGTGTTCAAATGTAAAGCTGTGTGCAGCTCTATGCAGCTGTTTTCTTGCATAGAGACTTTAATTCAGCTCAGAAACAGGAGACGCAAAGTTCTTTCAGAGTAAGTCAGCACAGATATCACAGCTGCTCCTTCAAAAAAAAGACAACATCTAAACTTGTTTAGATAAGGCCCATAACCACAATAAAAAAAGAAATCCAAGTGGTTGAATGAGTTTTCTTTTCAAAATCTGTATGTGACTGTTTACTTTCATAGATGTCTTGATTCAGCTGAGGAACAAGAGAGAAAAAAAAAATCCAACCTGTTATTCCACACAGAATACAATTTGCTCAATAAAAAATGCTGCTGCTTGAAGAAAATAGACATCAAAGTGATGGAATGCGTGTTCAAACATTATCAAAAACTTTGAAGTCTGAAGTTGTTTGTAAACAGACTTTATAGGTCTGATGATCAAAGCCGTTCAAACGCTTTGAAGTCTGAAGTTGTTTGTAAACAGACTTTTAGGTCTGATGATCAAAGCCGTTCAAACGCTTTGAAGTCTGAAGTTGTTTGTAAACAGACTTGTAATTCTGATTACAAACCAATTAAAGTGCTTCAGCAGCTGCTGGCGTTGCTGATGCTGCTTCTGCTGCTTGAATAACACTCAATTTACTGGTGAACATTAAAAAAGATATAAAAAAAAACTCTTTATGAACACAGGAGGAGCAGAAAATATTTTTTCACGCCATGACTGATGACAGACCTCTGTTGGTCTGAGAGGGAGGGGCACTGTGCGTATTCCGTTGCTTAATGTACACTGACCTGGTGTATTGTCAGTTTCATTTGAATCTTTGTTTTGCTATGTTTATTCCTTCAGGCTCATGTGTATGAATGAGTGTTCAAGTGTAAAGCTGTGTGCAGCTATGTGCAGCTGTTGTCTTGCATGGAGACTTTCATTCAGCTCAGAAATAGGAGAAACAGATTTCTTTCAGAGTAAGTCAGCACAGATATCACAGCTGCTCCTTCAAAAAAAAAGACAACATCTCAACTTGTTGAGATAAGGCCCAATAACCACAATAAAAAAAGAAATCCAAGTGGTTGAATGAGTTTTCTTTTCAAAATCTGTATGCGACTGTTTACTTTCATAGATGTCTTGATTCAGCTGAGGAACAAGAGAGAGAAAAAAAAATCCAACCTGTTAACTTGAGTGGAATTGTTATTTTCTGCTGAAATACATGAGGGAAACATCTCTCCTCTTGTTCTTCAGTACATTTTAGGTTCCCCCATAAGGAAATAGTTGAATTCTCAATTTAACATAAAAACTCATTCAGACAGTGGGATGTAATTTTTTATTGCTCTATTGTGCTTGTCTCGCTGAGTTATGCGCAGTGTGAGCAGAAAGGGTGAACTTTCGTGGAATTCTTATTTTCTACTGAAATACATGAGGGAAAAATGTCTCCTGTTGTTCCTCAGTACATTGTAGGTTCCCCCATAAGGAAATAGTTGAATTCTTTTTTTTGAATGAGCAGCAGTGATATCTGTGCTGACTTACTCTGAAAGAACTCTGTTTCTCTTGTTTCTGAGCTGAATTAAAATCTCTATGCAAGAAAACAACTGCACAGAGCTGCACACAGCTTTACACTTGAACACTCATTCATACTCATCAGCCTGGAGGAATAAACAAAGCAAAACAAAGATTCAAGTGAGACTGACAATACACCAGGAAAAACAGGAGAGATGTTTTCCTAATTTTTTTCACCAGAGAATTACAATTCTATTCAAGTTCACCGTTTATGCTCGCAATGAGCATAAAGCACTTGTTTTCGTTCACAAATTCCTGAATTCACTAATTCAGTGCCCCCACTCCCCCTACACACACCGATTAAAGCAGATAACTTTTGAAATGTTTTTATTGTTTTTTCTTAAATAAAATTATTCCAGTTATTGATGAAAAAATTTCTATCTTGTTTCAGTGGTGTCGATTCATTTGCATGGTTGATTTGTTCTTATGCGTTTGGTGATGTGCAGTGGCACCATTACGCCTGTGGGTGGGGACACAGACCGTGTGATGAATATCAGGTGACGATCGATCACAGTCGACTCTCTGTTGGTCTATAATTGAGGGGCACTGTGCGTATTCCGTTGCTTGATGAACACTGACCTGGTGTATTGTCAGTCTCATTTGAATCTTTGTTTTGCTATGTTTATTCCTCCAGGCTCATGTGTATGAATGAGTGTTCAAATGTAAAGCTGTGTTCAGCTCTGTGCAGCTGATTTCTTGCATGGAGACTTTAATTCAGATCAGAAACAGGAGACACAAAGTTCTTTAAGAGTAAGTCAGCACAGATATCACTGCTGCTCCTTCAAAAAAAAAGATAACATCTCAACTTGTTGAGATAAGGCCCATAACCACAATAAAAAAAGAAATCCAAGTGGTTGAATGAGTTTTCTTTTCAAAATTTGTATGCGACTGTTTACTTTCATAGATGTCTTGATTCAGCTGAGGAACAAGACAGAGAAAAAAAAAAATCCAACCTGTTATTCCACACACAATACAATTTGTTCAATAAAAAATGCTGCTGCTTGAAGAAAACAGACATCAAAGTGATGGAATGCGTGTTCAAACATTTTCAAAAACTTTGAAGTCTGAAGTTGTTTGTAAATAGACTTTTAGGTCTGATGATCAAAGCCGTTCAAACGCTTTGAAGTCTGAAGTTGTTTTTTAAACAGACTTGTAAGTCTGATTACAAACCAATTAAAGTGCTTCTGCAGCTGCTGGCGTTGCTGATGCTGCTTCTGCTGCTTGAATAACACTCAATTTACAGGGGAACACTAAAAAAGATATAAAAAAAAAACTCTTTATGAACACAGGAGGAGCAGAAAATATTTTTTCACGCCATGACTGATGACAGACCTCTGTTGGTCTGAGAGGGAGGGGCACTGTGCGTATTCCGTTGCTTAATGTACACTGACCTGGTGTATTGTCAGTTTCATTTGAATCTTTGTTTTGATATATTTATTCCTTCAGGCTCATGTGTATGAATGAGTGTTCAAGTGTAAAGCTGAGTGCAGCTCTGTGCAGCTGCTGTCTTGCATGGAGACTTTCATTCAGCTCAGAAACAGGAGAAACAGAGTTCTTTCAGAGTAAGTCAGCACAGATATCACAGCTGCTCCTTCAAAAAAAAAAAGACAACATCTCAACTTGTTTAGATATGGCCCATAACCACAATAAAAAAAGAAATCCAAGTGGTTGAATGAGTTTTCTTTTCAAAATTTGTGTGCGACTGTTTACTTTCATAGTTGTCTTGATTCAGCTGAGGAAAAAGAGAGAGAAAAAAAAATCCAACCTGTTATTCCACACACAATACAATTTGCTCAATAAAAAATGCTGCTGCTTGAAGAAAACAGACATCAAAGTGATGGAATGCGTGTTCAAACATTTTCAAAAACTTTGAAGTGTGAAGTTGTTTGTAAACAGACTTTTAGGTCTGATGATCAAAGCCGTTCAAACGCTTTGAAGTCTGAAGTTGTTTGTAAACAGACTT
Organism: Nelusetta ayraudi; assembly: GCF_046127955.1. Lineage (NCBI taxonomy): Eukaryota > Metazoa > Chordata > Actinopteri > Tetraodontiformes > Monacanthidae > Nelusetta > Nelusetta ayraudi. The sequence continues at coordinate 202,944 of NW_027466293.1, read as the reverse complement.
GTAAGTCTGATTACAAACCAATTAAAGTGCTTCTGCAGCTGCTGGCGTTGCTGATGCTGATTCTGCTGCTTGAATAACACTCAATTTACTGGGGAACACTAGAAAAGATATAAAAAAAAAACTCTTTATGAATACAGGAGGAGCAGAAAATATTTTTTCACGCCATGACTGATGACAGACCTCTGTTGGTCTGAGAGGGAGGGGCACTGTGCGTATTCCGTTGCTTAATGTACACTGACCTGGTGTATTGTCAGTTTCATTTGAATCTTTGTTTTGCTGTGTTTATTCCTTCAGGCTCATGTGTATGAATGAGTGTTCAAGTGTAAAGCTGTGTGCAGCTCTGTGCAGCTGTTGTCTTGCATGGAGACTTTTATTCAGCTCAGAAACAGGAGAAACAGAGTTCTTTCAGAGTACGTCAGCACAGATATAACTGCTGCTCCTTCAAAAAAAAAAAAGACAACATCTCAACTTGTTTAGATAAGGCCCATAACCACAATAAAAAAAGAAATCCAAGTGGTTGAATGAGTTTTCTTTTCAAAATCTGTATGCGACTGTTTACTTTAATAGATGTCTTGATTCAGCTGAGGAACAAGAGAGAAAAAAAAATCCAACCTGTTATTCCACACAGAATACAATTTGTTCAATAAAAAATGCTGCTGCTTGAAGAAAACAGACATCAAAGTGATGGAATTCGTGTTCAAACATTTTCAAAAACTTTGAAGTCTGAAGTTGTTTGTAAACAGACTTTTAGGTCTGATGATCAAAGCCGTTCAAACGCTTTGAAGTCTGAAGTTGTTTGTAAACAGATTTGTAAGTCTGATTACAAACCAATTAAAGTGCTTCAGCAGCTGCTGGCGTTGCTGATGCTGCTTCTGCTGCTTGAATAACACTCAATTTACTGGGGAACATTAAAAAAGATATTAAAAAAAACTCTTTATGAACACAGGAGGAGCAGAAAATATTTTTTCACGCCATGACTGATGACAGACCTCTGTTGGTCTGAGAGGGAGGGGCACTGTGCGTATTCCGTTGCTTAATGTACACTGACCTGGTGTATTGTCAGTCTCATTTGAATCTTTGTTTTGCTAGTGTTCAAATGTAAAGCTGTGTGCAGCTCTATGCAGCTGTTTTCTTGCATAGAGACTTTAATTCAGCTCAGAAACAGGAGACGCAAAGTTCTTTCAGAGTAAGTCAGCACAGATATCACAGCTGCTCCTTCAAAAAAAAGACAACATCTAAACTTGTTTAGATAAGGCCCATAACCACAATAAAAAAAGAAATCCAAGTGGTTGAATGAGTTTTCTTTTCAAAATCTGTATGTGACTGTTTACTTTCATAGATGTCTTGATTCAGCTGAGGAACAAGAGAGAAAAAAAAAATCCAACCTGTTATTCCACACAGAATACAATTTGCTCAATAAAAAATGCTGCTGCTTGAAGAAAATAGACATCAAAGTGATGGAATGCGTGTTCAAACATTATCAAAAACTTTGAAGTCTGAAGTTGTTTGTAAACAGACTTTATAGGTCTGATGATCAAAGCCGTTCAAACGCTTTGAAGTCTGAAGTTGTTTGTAAACAGACTTTTAGGTCTGATGATCAAAGCCGTTCAAACGCTTTGAAGTCTGAAGTTGTTTGTAAACAGACTTGTAAGTCTGATTACAAACCAATTAAAGTGCTTCTGCAGCTGCTGGCGTTGCTGATGCTGATTCTGCTGCTTGAATAACACTCAATTTACTGGGGAACACTAGAAAAGATATAAAAAAAAAACTCTTTATGAATACAGGAGGAGCAGAAAATATTTTTTCACGCCATGACTGATGACAGACCTCTGTTGGTCTGAGAGGGAGGGGCACTGTGCGTATTCCGTTGCTTAATGTACACTGACCTGGTGTATTGTCAGTTTCATTTGAATCTTTGTTTTGCTGTGTTTATTCCTTCAGGCTCATGTGTATGAATGAGTGTTCAAGTGTAAAGCTGTGTGCAGCTCTGTGCAGCTGTTGTCTTGCATGGAGACTTTTATTCAGCTCAGAAACAGGAGAAACAGAGTTCTTTCAGAGTACGTCAGCACAGATATAACTGCTGCTCCTTCAAAAAAAAAAAAGACAACATCTCAACTTGTTTAGATAAGGCCCATAACCACAATAAAAAAAGAAATCCAAGTGGTTGAATGAGTTTTCTTTTCAAAATCTGTATGCGACTGTTTACTTTAATAGATGTCTTGATTCAGCTGAGGAACAAGAGAGAAAAAAAAATCCAACCTGTTATTCCACACAGAATACAATTTGTTCAATAAAAAATGCTGCTGCTTGAAGAAAACAGACATCAAAGTGATGGAATTCGTGTTCAAACATTTTCAAAAACTTTGAAGTCTGAAGTTGTTTGTAAACAGACTTTTAGGTCTGATGATCAAAGCCGTTCAAACGCTTTGAAGTCTGAAGTTGTTTGTAAACAGATTTGTAAGTCTGATTACAAACCAATTAAAGTGCTTCAGCAGCTGCTGGCGTTGCTGATGCTGCTTCTGCTGCTTGAATAACACTCAATTTACTGGGGAACATTAAAAAAGATATTAAAAAAAACTCTTTATGAACACAGGAGGAGCAGAAAATATTTTTTCACGCCATGACTGATGACAGACCTCTGTTGGTCTGAGAGGGAGGGGCACTGTGCGTATTCCGTTGCTTAATGTACACTGACCTGGTGTATTGTCAGTCTCATTTGAATCTTTGTTTTGCTAGTGTTCAAATGTAAAGCTGTGTGCAGCTCTATGCAGCTGTTTTCTTGCATAGAGACTTTAATTCAGCTCAGAAACAGGAGACGCAAAGTTCTTTCAGAGTAAGTCAGCACAGATATCACAGCTGCTCCTTCAAAAAAAAGACAACATCTAAACTTGTTTAGATAAGGCCCATAACCACAATAAAAAAAGAAATCCAAGTGGTTGAATGAGTTTTCTTTTCAAAATCTGTATGTGACTGTTTACTTTCATAGATGTCTTGATTCAGCTGAGGAACAAGAGAGAAAAAAAAAATCCAACCTGTTATTCCACACAGAATACAATTTGCTCAATAAAAAATGCTGCTGCTTGAAGAAAATAGACATCAAAGTGATGGAATGCGTGTTCAAACATTATCAAAAACTTTGAAGTCTGAAGTTGTTTGTAAACAGACTTTATAGGTCTGATGATCAAAGCCGTTCAAACGCTTTGAAGTCTGAAGTTGTTTGTAAACAGACTTTTAGGTCTGATGATCAAAGCCGTTCAAACGCTTTGAAGTCTGAAGTTGTTTGTAAACAGACTTGTAAGTCTGATTACAAACCAATTAAAGTGCTTCTGCAGCTGCTGGCGTTGCTGATGCTGATTCTGCTGCTTGAATAACACTCAATTTACTGGGGAACACTAGAAAAGATATAAAAAAAAAACTCTTTATGAATACAGGAGGAGCAGAAAATATTTTTTCACGCCATGACTGATGACAGACCTCTGTTGGTCTGAGAGGGAGGGGCACTGTGCGTATTCCGTTGCTTAATGTACACTGACCTGGTGTATTGTCAGTTTCATTTGAATCTTTGTTTTGCTGTGTTTATTCCTTCAGGCTCATGTGTATGAATGAGTGTTCAAGTGTAAAGCTGTGTGCAGCTCTGTGCAGCTGTTGTCTTGCATGGAGACTTTTATTCAGCTCAGAAACAGGAGAAACAGAGTTCTTTCAGAGTACGTCAGCACAGATATAACTGCTGCTCCTTCAAAAAAAAAAAAGACAACATCTCAACTTGTTTAGATAAGGCCCATAACCACAATAAAAAAAGAAATCCAAGTGGTTGAATGAGTTTTCTTTTCAAAATCTGTATGCGACTGTTTACTTTAATAGATGTCTTGATTCAGCTGAGGAACAAGAGAGAAAAAAAAATCCAACCTGTTATTCCACACAGAATACAATTTGTTCAATAAAAAATGCTGCTGCTTGAAGAAAACAGACATCAAAGTGATGGAATTCGTGTTCAAACATTTTCAAAAACTTTGAAGTCTGAAGTTGTTTGTAAACAGACTTTTAGGTCTGATGATCAAAGCCGTTCAAACGCTTTGAAGTCTGAAGTTGTTTGTAAACAGATTTGTAAGTCTGATTACAAACCAATTAAAGTGCTTCAGCAGCTGCTGGCGTTGCTGATGCTGCTTCTGCTGCTTGAATAACACTCAATTTACTGGGGAACATTAAAAAAGATATTAAAAAAAACTCTTTATGAACACAGGAGGAGCAGAAAATATTTTTTCACGCCATGACTGATGACAGACCTCTGTTGGTCTGAGAGGGAGGGGCACTGTGCGTATTCCGTTGCTTAATGTACACTGACCTGGTGTATTGTCAGTCTCATTTGAATCTTTGTTTTGCTAGTGTTCAAATGTAAAGCTGTGTGCAGCTCTATGCAGCTGTTTTCTTGCATAGAGACTTTAATTCAGCTCAGAAACAGGAGACGCAAAGTTCTTTCAGAGTAAGTCAGCACAGATATCACAGCTGCTCCTTCAAAAAAAAGACAACATCTAAACTTGTTTAGATAAGGCCCATAACCACAATAAAAAAAGAAATCCAAGTGGTTGAATGAGTTTTCTTTTCAAAATCTGTATGTGACTGTTTACTTTCATAGATGTCTTGATTCAGCTGAGGAACAAGAGAGAAAAAAAAAATCCAACCTGTTATTCCACACAGAATACAATTTGCTCAATAAAAAATGCTGCTGCTTGAAGAAAATAGACATCAAAGTGATGGAATGCGTGTTCAAACATTATCAAAAACTTTGAAGTCTGAAGTTGTTTGTAAACAGACTTTATAGGTCTGATGATCAAAGCCGTTCAAACGCTTTGAAGTCTGAAGTTGTTTGTAAACAGACTTTTAGGTCTGATGATCAAAGCCGTTCAAACGCTTTGAAGTCTGAAGTTGTTTGTAAACAGACTTGTAATTCTGATTACAAACCAATTAAAGTGCTTCAGCAGCTGCTGGCGTTGCTGATGCTGCTTCTGCTGCTTGAATAACACTCAATTTACTGGTGAACATTAAAAAAGATATAAAAAAAAACTCTTTATGAACACAGGAGGAGCAGAAAATATTTTTTCACGCCATGACTGATGACAGACCTCTGTTGGTCTGAGAGGGAGGGGCACTGTGCGTATTCCGTTGCTTAATGTACACTGACCTGGTGTATTGTCAGTTTCATTTGAATCTTTGTTTTGCTATGTTTATTCCTTCAGGCTCATGTGTATGAATGAGTGTTCAAGTGTAAAGCTGTGTGCAGCTATGTGCAGCTGTTGTCTTGCATGGAGACTTTCATTCAGCTCAGAAATAGGAGAAACAGAGTTCTTTCAGAGTAAGTCAGCACAGATATCACAGCTGCTCCTTCAAAAAAAAAGACAACATCTCAACTTGTTTAGATAAGGCCCAATAACCACAATAAAAAAAGAAATCCAAGTGGTTGAATGAGTTTTCTTTTCAAAATCTGTATGCGACTGTTTACTTTCATAGATGTCTTGATTCAGCTGAGGAACAAGAGAGAGAAAAAAAAATCCAACCTGTTAACTTGAGTGGAATTGTTATTTTCTGCTGAAATACATGAGGGAAACATCTCTCCTCTTGTTCTTCAGTACATTTTAGGTTCCCCCATAAGGAAATAGTTGAATTCTCAATTTAACATAAAAACTCATTCAGACAGTGGGATGTAATTTTTTATTGCTCTATTGTGCTTGTCTCGCTGAGTTATGCGCAGTGTGAGCAGAAATGGTGAACTTTCGTGGAATTCTTATTTTCTACTGAAATACATGAGGGAAAAATGTCTCCTGTTGTTCCTCAGTACATTGTAGGTTCCCCCATAAGGAAATAGTTGAATTCTTTTTTTTGAATGAGCAGCAGTGATATCTGTGCTGACTTACTCTGAAAGAACTCTGTTTCTCTTGTTTCTGAGCTGAATTAAAATCTCTATGCAAGAAAACAGCTGCACAGAGCTGCACACAGCTTTACACTTGAACACTCATTCATACTCATCAGCCTGGAGGAATAAACAAAGCAAAACAAAGATTCAAGTGAGACTGACAATACACCAGGAAAAACAGGAGAGATGTTTTCCTAATTTTTTTCACCAGAGAATTACAATTCTATTCAAGTTCACCGTTTATGCTCGCAATGAGCATAAAGCACTTGTTTTCGTTCACAAATTCCTGAATTCACTAATTCAGTGCCCCCACTCCCCCTACACACACCGATTAAAGCAGATAACTTTTGAAATGTTTTTATTGTTTTTTCTTAAATAAAATTATTCCAGTTATTGATGAAAAAATTTCTATCTTGTTTCAGTGGTGTCGATTCATTTGCATGGTTGATTTGTACTTATGCGTTTGGTGATGTGCAGTGGCACCATTACGCCTGTGGGTGGGGACACAGACCGTGTGATGAATATCAGGTGACGATCGATCACAGTCGACTCTCTGTTGGTCTATAATTGAGGGGCACTGTGCGTATTCCGTTGCTTGATGAACACTGACCTGGTGTATTGTCAGTCTCATTTGAATCTTTGTTTTGCTATGTTTATTCCTCCAGGCTCATGTGTATGAATGAGTGTTCAAATGTAAAGCTGTGTTCAGCTCTGTGCAGCTGATTTCTTGCATGGAGACTTTAATTCAGATCAGAAACAGGAGACACAAAGTTCTTTAAGAGTAAGTCAGCACAGATATCACTGCTGCTCCTTCAAAAAAAAAGATAACATCTCAACTTGTTGAGATAAGGCCCATAACCACAATAAAAAAAGAAATCCAAGTGGTTGAATGAGTTTTCTTTTCAAAATTTGTATGCGACTGTTTACTTTCATAGATGTCTTGATTCAGCTGAGGAACAAGACAGAGAAAAAAAAAAATCCAACCTGTTATTCCACACACAATACAATTTGTTCAATAAAAAATGCTGCTGCTTGAAGAAAACAGACATCAAAGTGATGGAATGCGTGTTCAAACATTTTCAAAAACTTTGAAGTCTGAAGTTGTTTGTAAATAGACTTTTAGGTCTGATGATCAAAGCCGTTCAAACGCTTTGAAGTCTGAAGTTGTTTTTTAAACAGACTTGTAAGTCTGATTACAAACCAATTAAAGTGCTTCTGCAGCTGCTGGCGTTGCTGATGCTGCTTCTGCTGCTTGAATAACACTCAATTTACAGGGGAACACTAAAAAAGATATAAAAAAAAAACTCTTTATGAACACAGGAGGAGCAGAAAATATTTTTTCACGCCATGACTGATGACAGACCTCTGTTAGTCTGAGAGGGAGGGGCACTGTGCGTATTCCGTTGCTTAATGTACACTGACCTGGTGTATTGTCAGTCTCATTTGAATCTTTGTTTTGCTAGTGTTCAAATGTAAAGCTGTGTGCAGCTCTATGCAGCTGTTTTCTTGCATAGAGACTTTAATTCAGCTCAGAAACAGGAGACGCAAAGTTCTTTCAGAGTAAGTCAGCACAGATATCACAGCTGCTCCTTCAAAAAAAAGACAACATCTAAACTTGTTTAGATAAGGCCCATAACCACAATAAAAAAAGAAATCCAAGTGGTTGAATGAGTTTTCTTTTCAAAATCTGTATGTGACTGTTTACTTTCATAGATGTCTTGATTCAGCTGAGGAACAAGAGAGAAAAAAAAATCCAACCTGTTATTCCACACAGAATACAATTTGCTCAATAAAAAATGCTGCTGCTTGAAGAAAATAGACATCAAAGTGATGGAATGCGTGTTCAAACATTATCAAAAACTTTGAAGTCTGAAGTTGTTTGTAAACAGACTTTATAGGTCTGATGATCAAAGCCGTTCAAACGCTTTGAAGTCTGAAGTTGTTTGTAAACAGACTTTTAGGTCTGATGATCAAAGCCGTTCAAACGCTTTAAAAGTCTGAAGTTGTTTGTAAACAGACTTGTAATTCTGATTACAAACCAATTAAAGTGCTTCAGCAGCTGCTGGCGTTGCTGATGCTGCTTCTGCTGCTTGAATAACACTCAATTTACTGGTGAACATTAAAAAAGATATAAAAAAAAACTCTTTATGAACACAGGAGGAGCAGAAAATATTTTTTCACGCCATGACTGATGACAGACCTCTGTTGGTCTGAGAGGGAGGGGCACTGTGCGTATTCCGTTGCTTAATGTACACTGACCTGGTGTATTGTCAGTTTCATTTGAATCTTTGTTTTGCTATGTTTATTCCTTCAGGCTCATGTGTATGAATGAGTGTTCAAGTGTAAAGCTGTGTGCAGCTATGTGCAGCTGTTGTCTTGCATGGAGACTTTCATTCAGCTCAGAAATAGGAGAAACAGAGTTCTTTCAGAGTAAGTCAGCACAGATATCACAGCTGCTCCTTCAAAAAAAAAGACAACATCTCAACTTGTTGAGATAAGGCCCAATAACCACAATAAAAAAAGAAATCCAAGTGGTTGAATGAGTTTTCTTTTCAAAATCTGTATGCGACTGTTTACTTTCATAGATGTCTTGATTCAGCTGAGGAACAAGAGAGAGAAAAAAAAATCCAACCTGTTAACTTGAGTGGAATTGTTATTTTCTGCTGAAATACATGAGGGAAACATCTCTCCTCTTGTTCTTCAGTACATTTTAGGTTCCCCCATAAGGAAATAGTTGAATTCTCAATTTAACATAAAAACTCATTCAGACAGTGGGATGTCATTTTTTATTGCTCTATTGTGCTTGTCTCGCTGAGTTATGCGCAGTGTGAGCAGAAAGGGTGAACTTTCGTGGAATTCTTATTTTCTACTGAAATACATGAGGGAAAAATGTCTCCTGTTGTTCCTCAGTACATTGTAGGTTCCCCCATAAGGAAATAGTTGAATTCTTTTTTTTGAATGAGCAGCAGTGATATCTGTGCTGACTTACTCTGAAAGAACTCTGTTTCTCTTGTTTCTGAGCTGAATTAAAATCTCTATGCAAGAAAAAAGGTGCACAGAGCTGCACACAGCTTTACACTTGAACACTCATTCATACTCATCAGCCTGGAGGAATAAACAAAGCAAAACAAAGATTCAAGTGAGACTGACAATACACCAGGAAAAACAGGAGAGATGTTTTCCTAATTTTTTTCACCAGAGAATTACAATTCTATTCAAGTTCACCGTTTATGCTCGCAATGAGCATAAAGCACTTGTTTTCGTTCACAAATTCCTGAATTCACTAATTCAGTGCCCCCACTCCCCCTACACACACCGATTAAAGCAGATAACTTTTGAAATGTTTTTATTGTTTTTTCTTAAATAAAATTATTCCAGTTATTGATGAAAAAATTTCTATCTTGTTTCAGTGGTGTCGATTCATTTGCATGGTTGATTTGTTCTTATGCGTTTGGTGATGTGCAGTGGCACCATTACGCCTGTGGGTGGGGACACAGACCGTGTGATGAATATCAGGTGACGATCGATCACAGTCGACTCTCTGTTGGTCTATAATTGAGGGGCACTGTGCGTATTCCGTTGCTTGATGAACACTGACCTGGTGTATTGTCAGTCTCATTTGAATCTTTGTTTTGCTATGTTTATTCCTCCAGGCTCATGTGTATGAATGAGTGTTCAAATGTAAAGCTGTGTTCAGCTCTGTGCAGCTGATTTCTTGCATGGAGACTTTAATTCAGATCAGAAACAGGAGACACAAAGTTCTTTAAGAGTAAGTCAGCACAGATATCACTGCTGCTCCTTCAAAAAAAAAGATAACATCTCAACTTGTTGAGATAAGGCCCATAACCACAATAAAAAAAGAAATCCAAGTGGTTGAATGAGTTTTCTTTTCAAAATTTGTATGCGACTGTTTACTTTCATAGATGTCTTGATTCAGCTGAGGAACAAGACAGAGAAAAAAAAAAATCCAACCTGTTATTCCACACACAATACAATTTGTTCAATAAAAAATGCTGCTGCTTGAAGAAAACAGACATCAAAGTGATGGAATGCGTGTTCAAACATTTTCAAAAACTTTGAAGTCTGAAGTTGTTTGTAAATAGACTTTTAGGTCTGATGATCAAAGCCGTTCAAACGCTTTGAAGTCTGAAGTTGTTTTTTAAACAGACTTGTAAGTCTGATTACAAACCAATTAAAGTGCTTCTGCAGCTGCTGGCGTTGCTGATGCTGCTTCTGCTGCTTGAATAACACTCAATTTACAGGGGAACACTAAAAAAGATATAAAAAAAAAACTCTTTATGAACACAGGAGGAGCAGAAAATATTTTTTCACGCCATGACTGATGACAGACCTCTGTTGGTCTGAGAGGGAGGGGCACTGTGCGTATTCCGTTGCTTAATGTACACTGACCTGGTGTATTGTCAGTTTCATTTGAATCTTTGTTTTGATATATTTATTCCTTCAGGCTCATGTGTATGAATGAGTGTTCAAGTGTAAAGCTGAGTGCAGCTCTGTGCAGCTGTTGTCTTGCATGGAGACTTTCATTCAGCTCAGAAACAGGAGAAACAGAGTTCTTTCAGAGTAAGTCAGCACAGATATCACAGCTGCTCCTTCAAAAAAAAAAAGATAACATCTCAACTTGTTTAAATAAGGCCCATAACCACAATAAAAAAAGAAATCCAAGTGGTTGAATGAGTTTTCTTTTCAAAATCTGTATGCGACTGTTTACTTTCATAGTTGTCTTGATTCAGCTGAGGAACAAGAGAGAAAAAAAAAAATCCAACCTGTTATTCCACACACAATCCAATTTGCTCAATAAAAAATGCTGCTGCTTGAAGAAAACAGACATCAAAGTGATGGAATGCGTGTTCAAACATTTTCAAAAACTTTGAAGTCTGAAGTTGTTTGTAAACAGACTTATAGGTCTGATGATCAAAACCGTTCAAACGCTTTGAAGTCTGAAGTTGTTTGTAAACAGACTTTTAGGTCTGATGATCAAAGCCGTTCAAACGCTTTGAAGTCTGAAGTTGTTTGTAAACAGACTTGTAAGTCTGATTACAAACCAATTAAAGTGCTTCTGCAGCTGCTGGCGTTGCTGATGCTGATTCTGCTGCTTGAATAACACTCAATTTACTGGGGAACACTAGAAAAGATATATAAAAAAAACTCTTTATGAACACAGGAGGAGAAGAAAATATTTTTTCACGCCATGACTGATGACAGACCTCTGTTGGTCTGAGAGGGAGGGGCACTGTGCGTATTCCGTTGCTTAATGTACACTGACCTGGTGTATTGTCAGTTTCATTTGAATCTTTGTTTTGCTGTGTTTATTCCTTCAGGCTCATGTGTATGAATGAGTGTTCAAGTGTAAAGCTGTGTGCAGCTCTGTGCAGCTGTTGTCTTGCATGGAGACTTTTATTCAGCTCAGAAACAGGAGAAACAGAGTTCTTTCAGAGTAAGTCAGCACAGATATAACTGCTGCTCCTTCAAAAAAAAAAAGACAACATCTCAACTAGTTTAGATAAGGCCCATAACCACAATAAAAAAAGAAATCCAAGTGGTTGAATGAGTTTTCTTTTCAAAATCTGTATGCGACTGTTTACTTTCATAGTTGTCTTGATTCAGCTGAGGAACAAGAGAGAAAAAAAATCCAACCTGTTATTCCACACAGAATACAATTTGCTTAATAAAAAATGCTGCTGCTTGAAGAAAACAGACATCAAAGTGATGGAATTCGTGTTCAAACATTTTCAAAAACTTTGAAGTCTGAAGTTGTTTGTAAACAGACTTTTAGGTCTGATGATCAAAGCCGTTCAAATGCTTTGAAGTCTGAAGTTGTTTGTAAACAGATTTGTAAGTATGATTACAAACCAATTAAAGTGCTTCAGCAGCTGCTGGCGTTGCTGATGCTGCTTCTGCTGCTTGAATGACACTCAATTTACTGGGGAACATTAAAAAAGATATTAAAAAAAACTCTTTATGAACACAGGAGGAGCAGAAAATATTTTTTCACGCCATGACTGATGACAGACCTCTGTTGGTCTGAGAGGGAGGGGCTCTGTGCGTATTCCGTTGCTTAATGTACACTGACCTGGTGTATTGTCAGTTTCATTTGAATCTTTGTTTTGATATATTTATTCCTTCAGGCTCATGTGTATGAATGAGTGTTCAAGTGTAAAGCTGAGTGCAGCTCTGTGCAGCTGCTGTCTTGCATGGAGACTTTCATTCAGCTCAGAAACAGGAGAAACAGAGTTCTTTCAGAGTAAGTCAGCACAGATATCACAGCTGCTCCTTCAAAAAAAAAAAGACAACATCTCAACTTGTTTAGATAAGGCCCATAACCACAATAAAAAAAGAAATCCAAGCGGTTGAATGAGTTTTCTTTTCAAAATCTGTATGCGACTGTTTACTTTCATAGTTGTCTTGATTCAGCTGAGGAACAAGAGAGAAAAAAAAAATCCAACGTGTTATTCCACACACAATACAATTTGCTCAATAAAAAATGCTGCTGCTTGAAGAAAACAGACATCAAAGTGATGGAATGCGTGTTCAAACATTTTCAAAAACTTTGAAGTCTGAAGTTGTTTGTAAACAGACTTATAGGTTTGATGATCAAAGCCGTTCAAACGCTTTGAAGTCTGAAGTTGTTTGTAAACAGACTTTTAGGTCTGATGATCAAAGCCGTTCAAACGCTTTGAAGTCTGAAGTTGTTTGTAAACAGACTTGTAAGTCTGATTACAAACCAATTAAAGTGCTTCTGCAGCTGCTGGCGTTGCTGATGCTGCTTCTGCTGCTTGAATAACACTCAATTTACTGGGGAACACTAGAAAAGATATTAAAAAAAAACTCTTTATGAACACAGGAGGAGCAGAAAATATTTTCTCACGCCATGACTGATGACAGACTTCTGTTGGTCTGAGACAATTTCAACTTTGTCCTAGAGACATGGGGCCACTTGCTATTTCATCAAGAGCCCTAAAGAAGCGCCCACACCAAATTTGGGGTTTCTAATAATTGAAGAACGCAGAAACCCTAACCCTAATTTCAGCTAACCCTAATCCTAACCCTAGTTTCAGTCTTAACGCAACCCTAATTCAATGCAAGTCTATAGGTTGAAATTTCAACTTTGTCGTAGAGACATGGGGCCACTTGCATTTTCATCAAGAGCACCAAAGAAACACCCACGCAAAATTTGGGGCTTCTAGTACTTGAGGAACGGAGAAATCCTAACCCTAATTTCAACTAACCCTAACCCTAACCCTAGTTTCAGCCTTAACGTTAACCCTAATTCAATGCAAGTCTATGGGGTGAAATTTGAACTTTGTCCTAGAGACATGGGGCCACTTGCATTTTCATCAAGAGCCCCAAAGAAACACCCACGCAAAATTTGGGGCTTCTAGTACTTGAGGAACGCAGAAACCCTAACCCTAATTTCAACTAACCCTAACCCTAACCCTAGTTTCAGCCTTAACGTTAACCCTAATTCAATGCAAGTCTATGGGGTGAAATTTCAACTTTGTCCTAGAGACATGGGGCCACTTGCTATTTCATCAAGAGCCCCAAAGAAGCGCCCACGCCAAATTTGGGGTTTCTAATACTTGAGGAAGACAGAAACCCTAACCCTAATTTCAGCTAACCCTAACCCTAACCCTAACCCTAGTTTCAGCCTTAACGTTAACCCTAATTCAATGCAAGTCTATGGGGTGAAATTTCAACTTTGTCCTAGAGACATGGGGCCACTTGCATTTTCATCAAGAGCCCCAAAGAAACACCCACGCAAAATTTGGGGCTTCTAGTACTTGAGGAACGCAGAAACCCTAACCCTAATTTCAACTAACCCTAACCCTAACCCTAGTTTCAGCCTTAACGTTAACCCTAATTCAATGCAAGTCTATGGGGTGAAATTTCAACTTTGTCCTAGAGACATGGGGCCACTTGCTATTTCATCAAGAGCCCCAAAGAAGCGCCCACGCCAAATTTGGGGTTTCTAATACTTGAGGAAGACAGAAACCCTAACCCTAATTTCAGCTAACCCTAAACATAACCCTAACCCTAGTTTCAGCCTTAATGTTAACCCTAATTCAATTCAAGTCTGATGGGGTTAAAATTCATTCAGACAGTGGGATGTCTTTTTTTATTGCTCTATTGTGCTTCTCTCGCTGAGTTATGCGCAGTGTGAGCAGAAAGGGTGAACTTGAGTGGAATTGTTATTTTCTGCTGAAATACATGAGGGAAACATCTCTCCTGTTGTTCATGAGTACATTGTAGGTTCCCCCATAAGGAAATAGTTGAATTCTCAATTTAACATGAAAACTCATTCAGACAGTGGGATGTCATTTTTTATTGCTCTATTGTGCTTCTCTCGCTGAGTTATGCGCAGTGTGAGCAGAAAGGGTGAACTTGAGTGGAATTGTTATTTTCTGCTGAAATACATGAGGGAAACATCTCTCCTGTTGTTCCTGAGTACATTGTAGGTCCCCCCATAAGGAAATAGTTGATTTCTCAATTTAACATGAAAACTCATTCAGACAGTGGGATGTCATTTTTTATTGCTCTATTGTGCTTCTCTCGCTGAGTTATGCGCAGTGTGAGCAGAAAGGGTGAACTTGAGTGGAATTGTTATTTTCTGCTGAAATACATGAGGGAAACATCTGTCCTGTTGTTCCTCAGTACATTGTAGGTTCCCCCATAAGGAAATAGTTGATTTCTCAATTTAACATGAAAACTCATTCAGACAGTGGGATGTCATTTTTTATTGCTCTATTGTGCTTCTCTCGCTGAGTTATGCACAGTGTGACCAGAAAGGGTGAACTTTGAGTGGAACTGTTATTTTCTGCTGAAATACATGAGGGAAACATCTCTCCTGTTGTTCCTCAGTACATTGTAGGTTCCCCCATAAGGAAATAGTTGATTTCTCAATTTAACATGAAAACTCATTCAGACAGTGGGATGTCATTTTTTATTGCTCTATTGTGCTTCTCTCGCTGAGTTATGCACAGTGTGACCAGAAAGGGTGAACTTTGAGTGGAACTGTTATTTTCTGCTGAAATACATGAGGGAAACATCTCTCCTGTTGTTCCTCAGTACATTGTAGGTTCCCCCATAAGGAAATAGTTGATTTCTCAATTTAACATGAAAACTCATTCAGACAGTGGGATGTCATTTTTTATTGCTCTATTGTGCTTCTCTCGCTGAGTTATGCGCAGTGTGAGCAGAAAGGGTGAACTTGAGTGGAATTGTTATTTTCTGCTGAAATACATGAGGAAAACATCTGTCCTGTTGTTCCTCAGTACATTGTAGGTTCCCCCATAAGGAAATAGTTGATTTCTCAATTTAACATGAAAACTCATTCAGACAGTGGGATGTCATTTTTTATTGCTCTGTTGTGCTTCTCTCGCTGAATTATGCGCAGTGTGAGCAGAAAGGGTGAACTTTGAGTGGAACTGTTATTTTCTGCTGAAATACATGGGGGAAACATCTCTCCTGTTGTTCCTCAGTACATTGTAGGTTCCCCCATAAGGAAATAGTTGATTTCCCAATTTAACATGAAAACTCATTCAGACAGTGGGATGTCATTTTTTATTGCTCTATTGTGCTTCTCTCGCTGAGTTATGTGCAGTGTGAGCAGAAAGGGTGAACTTGAGTGGAATTGTTATTTTCTGCTGAAATACATGAGGGAAACAGCTCTCCTTTTGTTCCTCAGTACATTGTAGGTTCCCCCATAAGGAAATAGTTGATTTCTCAATTTAACATGAAAACTCATTCAGACAGTGGGATGTCATTTTTTATTGCTCTATTGTGCTTCTCTCGCTGAATTATGCGCAGTGTGAGCAGAAAGGGTGAACTTGAGTGGAATTGTTATTTTCTGCTGAAATACACGAGGGAAACATCTCTCCTGTTGTTCCTGAGTACATTGTAGGTCCCCCCATAAGGAAATAGTTGAATTCTCAATTTAACATAAAAACTCATTCAGACAGTGGGATGTCATTTTTATTGCTCTATTGTGCTTCTCTCGCTGAGTTATGCGCAGTGTGAGCAGAAAGGGTGAACTTGAGTGGAATTGTTATTTTCTGCTGAAATACATGAGGGAAACATCTCTCCTGTTGTTCCTGAGTACATTGTAGGTCCCCCCATAAGGAAATAGTTGATTTCTCAATTTAACATGAAAACTCATTCAGACAGTGGGATGTCATTTTTTATTGCTCTATTGTGCTTCTCTCGCTGAGTTATGCACAGTGTGAGCAGAAAGGGTGAACTTTGAGTGGAACTGTTATTTTCTGCTGAAATACATGAGGGAAACATCTCTCCTGTTGTTCCTCAGTACATTGTAGGTTCCCCCATAAGGAAATAGTTGATTTCTCAATTTAACATGAAAACTCATTCAGACAGTGGGATGTCATTTTTTATTGCTCTATTGTGCTTCTCTCGCTGAGTTATGCGCAGTGTGAGCAGAAAGGGTGAACTTGAGTGGAATTGTTATTTTCTGCTGAAATACATGAGGAAAACATCTGTCCTGTTGTTCCTCAGTACATTGTAGGTTCCCCCATAAGGAAATAGTTGATTTCTCAATTTAACATGAAAACTCATTCAGACAGTGGGATGTCATTTTTTATTGCTCTATTGTGCTTGTCTCGCTGAGTTATGCGCAGTGTGAGCAGAAAGGGTGAACTTGAGTGGAATTGTTATTTTCTGCTGAAATACATGAGGGAAACATCTCTCCTGTTGTTCCTGAGTACATTGTAGGTCCCCCCATAAGGAAATAGTTGATTTCTCAATTTAACATGAAAACTCATTCAGACAGTGGGATGTCATTTTTTATTGCTCTATTGTGCTTCTCTCGCTGAATTATGCGCAGTGTGAGCAGAAAGGGTGAACTTGAGTGGAATTGTTATTTTCTGCTGAAATACATGAGGAAAACATCTGTCCTGTTGTTCCTCAGTACATTGTAGGTTCCCCCATAAGGAAATAGTTGATTTCTCAATTTAACATGAAAACTCATTCAGACAGTGGGATGTCATTTTTTATTGCTCTATTGTGCTTGTCTCGCTGAGTTATGCGCAGTGTGAGCAGAAAGGGTGAACTTGAGTGGAATTGTTATTTTCTGCTGAAATACATGAGGGAAACATCTCTCCTGTTGTTCCTGAGTACATTGTAGGTCCCCCCATAAGGAAATAGTTGATTTCTCAATTTAACATGAAAACTCATTCAGACAGTGGGATGTCATTTTTTATTGCTCTATTGTGCTTCTCTCGCTGAATTATGCGCAGTGTGAGCAGAAAGGGTGAACTTGAGTGGAATTGTTATTTTCTGCTGAAATACATGAGGGAAACATCTGTCCTGTTGTTCCTCAGTACATTGTAGGTTCCCCCATAAGGAAATAGTTGATTTCTCAATTTAACATGAAAACTCATTCAGACAGTGGGATGTCATTTTTTATTGCTCTATTGTGCTTCTCTCGCTGAGTTATGCACAGTGTGAGCAGAAAGGGTGAACTTTGAGTGGAACTGTTATTTTCTGCTGAAATACATGAGGGAAACATCTCTCCTGTTGTTCCTCAGTACATTGTAGGTTCCCCCATAAGGAAATAGTTGATTTCTCAATTTAACATGAAAACTCATTCAGACAGTGGGATGTCATTTTTTATTGCTCTATTGTGCTTCTCTCGCTGAGTTATGCGCAGTGTGAGCAGAAAGGGTGAACTTGAGTGGAATTGTTATTTTCTGCTGAAATACATGAGGAAAACATCTGTCCTGTTGTTCCTCAGTACATTGTAGGTTCCCCCATAAGGAAATAGTTGATTTCTCAATTTAACATGAAAACTCATTCAGACAGTGGGATGTCATTTTTTATTGCTCTATTGTGCTTCTCTCGCTGAATTATGCGCAGTGTGAGCAGAAAGGGTGAACTTTGAGTGGAACTGTTATTTTCTGCTGAAATACATGAGGGAAACATCTCTCCTCTTGTTCTTCAGTACATTTTAGGTTCCCCCATAAGGAAATAGTTGAATTCTCAATTTAACATAAAAACTCATTCAGACAGTGGGATGTCATTTTTATTGCTCTATTGTGCTTCTCTCGCTGAGTTATGCGCAGTGTGAGCAGAAAGGGTGAACTTGAGTGGAATTGTTATTTTCTGCTGAAATACATGAGGGAAACATCTCTCCTGTTGTTCCTGAGTACATTGTAGGTCCCCCCATAAGGAAATAGTTGATTTCTCAATTTAACATGAAAACTCATTCAGACAGTGGGATGTCATTTTTTATTGCTCTATTGTGCTTCTCTCGCTGAGTTATGCACAGTGTGAGCAGAAAGGGTGAACTTTGAGTGGAACTGTTATTTTCTGCTGAAATACATGAGGGAAACATCTCTCCTGTTGTTCCTCAGTACATTGTAGGTTCCCCCATAAGGAAATAGTTGATTTCTCAATTTAACATGAAAACTCATTCAGACAGTGGGATGTCATTTTTTATTGCTCTATTGTGCTTCTCTCGCTGAGTTATGCGCAGTGTGAGCAGAAAGGGTGAACTTGAGTGGAATTGTTATTTTCTGCTGAAATACATGAGGAAAACATCTGTCCTGTTGTTCCTCAGTACATTGTAGGTTCCCCCATAAGGAAATAGTTGATTTCTCAATTTAACATGAAAACTCATTCAGACAGTGGGATGTCATTTTTTATTGCTCTATTGTGCTTGTCTCGCTGAGTTATGCGCAGTGTGAGCAGAAAGGGTGAACTTGAGTGGAATTGTTATTTTCTGCTGAAATACATGAGGGAAACATCTCTCCTGTTGTTCCTGAGTACATTGTAGGTCCCCCCATAAGGAAATAGTTGATTTCTCAATTTAACATGAAAACTCATTCAGACAGTGGGATGTCATTTTTTATTGCTCTATTGTGCTTCTCTCGCTGAATTATGCGCAGTGTGAGCAGAAAGGGTGAACTTGAGTGGAATTGTTATTTTCTGCTGAAATACATGAGGGAAACATCTGTCCTGTTGTTCCTCAGTACATTGTAGGTTCCCCCATAAGGAAATAGTTGATTTCTCAATTTAACATGAAAACTCATTCAGACAGTGGGATGTCATTTTTTATTGCTCTATTGTGCTTCTCTCGCTGAGTTATGCACAGTGTGAGCAGAAAGGGTGAACTTTGAGTGGAACTGTTATTTTCTGCTGAAATACATGAGGGAAACATCTCTCCTGTTGTTCCTCAGTACATTGTAGGTTCCCCCATAAGGAAATAGTTGATTTCTCAATTTAACATGAAAACTCATTCAGACAGTGGGATGTCATTTTTTATTGCTCTATTGTGCTTCTCTCGCTGAGTTATGCGCAGTGTGAGCAGAAAGGGTGAACTTGAGTGGAATTGTTATTTTCTGCTGAAATACATGAGGAAAACATCTGTCCTGTTGTTCCTCAGTACATTGTAGGTTCCCCCATAAGGAAATAGTTGATTTCTCAATTTAACATGAAAACTCATTCAGACAGTGGGATGTCATTTTTTATTGCTCTATTGTGCTTCTCTCGCTGAATTATGCGCAGTGTGAGCAGAAAGGGTGAACTTTGAGTGGAACTGTTATTTTCTGCTGAAATACATGGGGGAAACATCTCTCCTGTTGTTCCTCAGTACATTGTAGGTTCCCCCATAAGGAAATAGTTGATTTCCCAATTTAACATGAAAACTCATTCAGACAGTGGGATGTCATTTTTTATTGCTCTATTGTGCTTCTCTCGCTGTGTTATGTGCAGTGTGAGCAGAAAGGGTGAACTTGAGTGGAATTGTTATTTTCTGCTGAAATACATGAGGGAAACAGCTCTCCTGTTGTTCCTCAGTACATTGTAGGTTCCCCCATAAGGAAATAGTTGATTTCTCAATTTAACATGAAAACTCATTCAGACAGTGGGATGTCTTTTTTTATTGCTCTATTGTGCTTCTCTCGCTGAGTTATGCGCAGTGTGAGCAGAAAGGGTGAACTTGAGTGGAATTGTTATTTTCTGCTGAAATACATGAGGGAAACATCTCTCCTGTTGTTCCTCACTACATTGTAGGTTCCCCCATAAGGAAATAGTTGAATTCTTTTTTTTGAAGGAGCAGCAGTGATATCTGTGCTGACTGACTGTAAAATAACTCCTAATTCATTTCAGAAACAGGAGAAAAATCCTGTTTCTGAAATGAATTAAAGTCTCTATGCAAGTAAACGGCTGCACTGAGCTGCACACAGCCTTAAACTTGAACATTCATTCATATTCATCTGCCTGGAGGAATAAACAAAGCAAAACTAAGATTCAAATGAGACTGACAATAGAGGAACAACAGGAAAGATTTTTTCCTTATTTTTTCCACCAGAGAATTACAATTCCATTCAAGTTCACCTTTTATGCTCGCATTGAGCATAAAGCTCTTGTTTTCTTTCACAAATTCCTGAATTCACTAATTCCGTGCCCCCACCCCCCCCACACACACTGATTAAAGCAGATAACTTTTGAAATGTTTTTATTGTTTTTTCTTAAATAAAATTATTCCAGTTATTGATGAAAAAATTTCTATCTTGTTTCAGTGGTGTCGATTCCTTTTCATGGTTGATTTGATCTTATGCGTTTGGTGATGTGCAGTGGCACCATTACTCCTGTGGGTGGAGACACAGACCGTGTGATGAATATCAGGTGACGATCGATCACAGTCGACTCTCTGTTGGTCTGAGATTGAGGGGCACTGTGCGTATTCCGTTGCTTGATGAACACTGACCTGGTGTATTGTCAGTCTCATTTGAATCTTTGTTTTGCTAGTGTTAAAATGTAAAGCTGTGTGCAGCTCTATGCAGCTGTTTTCTTTCATAGAGACTTTAATTCAGCTCAGAAACAGGAGACACAAAGTTCTTTAAGAGTAAGTCAGCACAGATATCACTGCTGCTCCTTCAAAAAAAAAGACAACATCTCAACTTGTTGAGATAAGGCCCATAACCACAATAAAAAAAGAAATCCAAGTGGTTGAATGAGTTTTCTTTTCAAAATTTGTGTGCGACTGTTTACTTTCATAGTTGTCTTGATTCAGCTGAGGAAAAAGAGAGAGAAAAAAAAATCCAACCTGTTATTCCACACACAATACAATTTGCTCAATAAAAAATGCTGCTGCTTGAAGAAAACAGACATCAAAGTGATGGAATGCGTGTTCAAACATTTTCAAAAACTTTGAAGTGTGAAGTTGTTTGTAAACAGACTTTTAGGTCTGATGATCAAAGCCGTTCAAACGCTTTGAAGTCTGAAGTTGTTTGTAAACAGACTTGTAAGTCTGATTACAAACCAATTAAAGTGCTTCTGCAGCTGCTGGCGTTGCTGATGCTGATTCTGCTGCTTGAATAACACTCAATTTACTGGGGAACACTAGAAAAGATATAAAAAAAAAAACTCTTTATGAATACAGGAGGAGCAGAAAATATTTTTTCACGCCATGACTGATGACAGACCTCTGTTGGTCTGAGAGGGAGGGGCACTGTGCGTATTCCGTTGCTTAATGTACACTGACCTGGTGTATTGTCAGTCTCATTTGAATCTTTGTTTTGCTAGTGTTCAAATGTAAAGCTGTGTGCAGCTCTATGCAGCTGTTTTCTTGCATAGAG
Source organism: Nelusetta ayraudi (assembly GCF_046127955.1). NCBI lineage: Eukaryota > Metazoa > Chordata > Actinopteri > Tetraodontiformes > Monacanthidae > Nelusetta > Nelusetta ayraudi. Next base: position 181,425 of record NW_027466293.1, on the reverse strand, counting down.
ACTTTAATTCAGCTCAGAAACAGGAGACGCAAAGTTCTTTCAGAGTAAGTCAGCACAGATATCACTGCTGCTCCTTCAAAAAAAAAGATAACATCTCAACTTGTTGAGATAAGGCCCATAACCACAATAAAAAAAGAAATCCAAGTGGTTGAATGAGTTTTCTTTTCAAAATTTGTATGCGACTGTTTACTTTCATAGATGTCTTGATTCAGCTGAGGAACAAGACAGAGAAAAAAAAAAATCCAACCTGTTATTCCACACACAATACAATTTGTTCAATAAAAAATGCTGCTGCTTGAAGAAAACAGACATCAAAGTGATGGAATGCGTGTTCAAACATTTTCAAAAACTTTGAAGTCTGAAGTTGTTTGTAAATAGACTTTTAGGTCTGATGATCAAAGCCGTTCAAACGCTTTGAAGTCTGAAGTTGTTTTTTAAACAGACTTGTAAGTCTGATTACAAACCAATTAAAGTGCTTCTGCAGCTGCTGGCGTTGCTGATGCTGCTTCTGCTGCTTGAATAACACTCAATTTACAGGGGAACACTAAAAAAGATATAAAAAAAAAACTCTTTATGAACACAGGAGGAGCAGAAAATATTTTTTCACGCCATGACTGATGACAGACCTCTGTTAGTCTGAGAGGGAGGGGCACTGTGCGTATTCCGTTGCTTAATGTACACTGACCTGGTGTATTGTCAGTCTCATTTGAATCTTTGTTTTGCTAGTGTTCAAATGTAAAGCTGTGTGCAGCTCTATGCAGCTGTTTTCTTGCATAGAGACTTTAATTCAGCTCAGAAACAGGAGACGCAAAGTTCTTTCAGAGTAAGTCAGCACAGATATCACAGCTGCTCCTTCAAAAAAAAGACAACATCTAAACTTGTTTAGATAAGGCCCATAACCACAATAAAAAAAGAAATCCAAGTGGTTGAATGAGTTTTCTTTTCAAAATCTGTATGTGACTGTTTACTTTCATAGATGTCTTGATTCAGCTGAGGAACAAGAGAGAAAAAAAAAATCCAACCTGTTATTCCACACAGAATACAATTTGCTCAATAAAAAATGCTGCTGCTTGAAGAAAATAGACATCAAAGTGATGGAATGCGTGTTCAAACATTATCAAAAACTTTGAAGTCTGAAGTTGTTTGTAAACAGACTTTATAGGTCTGATGATCAAAGCCGTTCAAACGCTTTGAAGTCTGAAGTTGTTTGTAAACAGACTTTTAGGTCTGATGATCAAAGCCGTTCAAACGCTTTGAAGTCTGAAGTTGTTTGTAAACAGACTTGTAATTCTGATTACAAACCAATTAAAGTGCTTCAGCAGCTGCTGGCGTTGCTGATGCTGCTTCTGCTGCTTGAATAACACTCAATTTACTGGTGAACATTAAAAAAGATATAAAAAAAAACTCTTTATGAACACAGGAGGAGCAGAAAATATTTTTTCACGCCATGACTGATGACAGACCTCTGTTGGTCTGAGAGGGAGGGGCACTGTGCGTATTCCGTTGCTTAATGTACACTGACCTGGTGTATTGTCAGTTTCATTTGAATCTTTGTTTTGCTATGTTTATTCCTTCAGGCTCATGTGTATGAATGAGTGTTCAAGTGTAAAGCTGTGTGCAGCTATGTGCAGCTGTTGTCTTGCATGGAGACTTTCATTCAGCTCAGAAATAGGAGAAACAGAGTTCTTTCAGAGTAAGTCAGCACAGATATCACAGCTGCTCCTTCAAAAAAAAAGACAACATCTCAACTTGTTGAGATAAGGCCCAATAACCACAATAAAAAAAGAAATCCAAGTGGTTGAATGAGTTTTCTTTTCAAAATCTGTATGCGACTGTTTACTTTCATAGATGTCTTGATTCAGCTGAGGAACAAGAGAGAGAAAAAAAAATCCAACCTGTTAACTTGAGTGGAATTGTTATTTTCTGCTGAAATACATGAGGGAAACATCTCTCCTCTTGTTCTTCAGTACATTTTAGGTTCCCCCATAAGGAAATAGTTGAATTCTCAATTTAACATAAAAACTCATTCAGACAGTGGGATGTAATTTTTTATTGCTCTATTGTGCTTGTCTCGCTGAGTTATGCGCAGTGTGAGCAGAAAGGGTGAACTTTCGTGGAATTCTTATTTTCTACTGAAATACATGAGGGAAAAATGTCTCCTGTTGTTCCTCAGTACATTGTAGGTTCCCCCATAAGGAAATAGTTGAATTCTTTTTTTTGAATGAGCAGCAGTGATATCTGTGCTGACTTACTCTGAAAGAACTCTGTTTCTCTTGTTTCTGAGCTGAATTAAAATCTCTATGCAAGAAAAAAGGTGCACAGAGCTGCACACAGCTTTACACTTGAACACTCATTCATACTCATCAGCCTGGAGGAATAAACAAAGCAAAACAAAGATTCAAGTGAGACTGACAATACACCAGGAAAAACAGGAGAGATGTTTTCCTAATTTTTTTCACCAGAGAATTACAATTCTATTCAAGTTCACCGTTTATGCTCGCAATGAGCATAAAGCACTTGTTTTCGTTCACAAATTCCTGAATTCACTAATTCAGTGCCCCCACTCCCCCTACACACACCGATTAAAGCAGATAACTTTTGAAATGTTTTTATTGTTTTTTCTTAAATAAAATTATTCCAGTTATTGATGAAAAAATTTCTATCTTGTTTCAGTGGTGTCGATTCATTTGCATGGTTGATTTGTTCTTATGCGTTTGGTGATGTGCAGTGGCACCATTACGCCTGTGGGTGGGGACACAGACCGTGTGATGAATATCAGGTGACGATCGATCACAGTCGACTCTCTGTTGGTCTATAATTGAGGGGCACTGTGCGTATTCCGTTGCTTGATGAACACTGACCTGGTGTATTGTCAGTCTCATTTGAATCTTTGTTTTGCTATGTTTATTCCTCCAGGCTCATGTGTATGAATGAGTGTTCAAATGTAAAGCTGTGTTCAGCTCTGTGCAGCTGATTTCTTGCATGGAGACTTTAATTCAGATCAGAAACAGGAGACACAAAGTTCTTTAAGAGTAAGTCAGCACAGATATCACTGCTGCTCCTTCAAAAAAAAAGATAACATCTCAACTTGTTGAGATAAGGCCCATAACCACAATAAAAAAAGAAATCCAAGTGGTTGAATGAGTTTTCTTTTCAAAATTTGTATGCTACTGTTTACTTTCATAGATGTCTTGATTCAGCTGAGGAACAAGACAGAGAAAAAAAAAAATCCAACCTGTTATTCCACACACAATACAATTTGTTCAATAAAAAATGCTGCTGCTTGAAGAAAACAGACATCAAAGTGATGGAATGCGTGTTCAAACATTTTCAAAAACTTTGAAGTCTGAAGTTGTTTGTAAATAGACTTTTAGGTCTGATGATCAAAGCCGTTCAAACGCTTTGAAGTCTGAAGTTGTTTTTTAAACAGACTTGTAAGTCTGATTACAAACCAATTAAAGTGCTTCTGCAGCTGCTGGCGTTGCTGATGCTGCTTCTGCTGCTTGAATAACACTCAATTTACAGGGGAACACTAAAAAAGATATAAAAAAAAAACTCTTTATGAACACAGGAGGAGCAGAAAATATTTTTTCACGCCATGACTGATGACAGACCTCTGTTGGTCTGAGAGGGAGGGGCACTGTGCGTATTCCGTTGCTTAATGTACACTGACCTGGTGTATTGTCAGTTTCATTTGAATCTTTGTTTTGATATATTTATTCCTTCAGGCTCATGTGTATGAATGAGTGTTCAAGTGTAAAGCTGAGTGCAGCTCTGTGCAGCTGTTGTCTTGCATGGAGACTTTCATTCAGCTCAGAAACAGGAGAAACAGAGTTCTTTCAGAGTAAGTCAGCACAGATATCACAGCTGCTCCTTCAAAAAAAAAAAGATAACATCTCAACTTGTTTAAATAAGGCCCATAACCACAATAAAAAAAGAAATCCAAGTGGTTGAATGAGTTTTCTTTTCAAAATCTGTATGCGACTGTTTACTTTCATAGTTGTCTTGATTCAGCTGAGGAACAAGAGAGAAAAAAAAAAATCCAACCTGTTATTCCACACACAATCCAATTTGCTCAATAAAAAATGCTGCTGCTTGAAGAAAACAGACATCAAAGTGATGGAATGCGTGTTCAAACATTTTCAAAAACTTTGAAGTCTGAAGTTGTTTGTAAACAGACTTATAGGTCTGATGATCAAAACCGTTCAAACGCTTTGAAGTCTGAAGTTGTTTGTAAACAGACTTTTAGGTCTGATGATCAAAGCCGTTCAAACGCTTTGAAGTCTGAAGTTGTTTGTAAACAGACTTGTAAGTCTGATTACAAACCAATTAAAGTGCTTCTGCAGCTGCTGGCGTTGCTGATGCTGATTCTGCTGCTTGAATAACACTCAATTTACTGGGGAACACTAGAAAAGATATATAAAAAAAACTCTTTATGAACACAGGAGGAGAAGAAAATATTTTTTCACGCCATGACTGATGACAGACCTCTGTTGGTCTGAGAGGGAGGGGCACTGTGCGTATTCCGTTGCTTAATGTACACTGACCTGGTGTATTGTCAGTTTCATTTGAATCTTTGTTTTGCTATGTTTATTCCTTCAGGCTCATGTGTATGAATGAGTGTTCAAGTGTAAAGCTGTGTGCAGCTCTGTGCAGCTGTTGTCTTGCATGGAGACTTTTATTCAGCTCAGAAACAGGAGAAACAGAGTTCTTTCAGAGTAAGTCAGCACAGATATAACTGCTGCTCCTTCAAAAAAAAAAAGACAACATCTCAACTAGTTTAGATAAGGCCCATAACCACAATAAAAAAAGAAATCCAAGTGGTTGAATGAGTTTTCTTTTCAAAATCTGTATGCGACTGTTTACTTTCATAGTTGTCTTGATTCAGCTGAGGAACAAGAGAGAAAAAAAATCCAACCTGTTATTCCACACAGAATACAATTTGCTTAATAAAAAATGCTGCTGCTTGAAGAAAACAGACATCAAAGTGATGGAATTCGTGTTCAAACATTTTCAAAAACTTTGAAGTCTGAAGTTGTTTGTAAACAGACTTTTAGGTCTGATGATCAAAGCCGTTCAAATGCTTTGAAGTCTGAAGTTGTTTGTAAACAGATTTGTAAGTATGATTACAAACCAATTAAAGTGCTTCAGCAGCTGCTGGCGTTGCTGATGCTGCTTCTGCTGCTTGAATGACACTCAATTTACTGGGGAACATTAAAAAAGATATTAAAAAAAACTCTTTATGAACACAGGAGGAGCAGAAAATATTTTTTCACGCCATGACTGATGACAGACCTCTGTTGGTCTGAGAGGGAGGGGCTCTGTGCGTATTCCGTTGCTTAATGTACACTGACCTGGTGTATTGTCAGTTTCATTTGAATCTTTGTTTTGATATATTTATTCCTTCAGGCTCATGTGTATGAATGAGTGTTCAAGTGTAAAGCTGAGTGCAGCTCTGTGCAGCTGCTGTCTTGCATGGAGACTTTCATTCAGCTCAGAAACAGGAGAAACAGAGTTCTTTCAGAGTAAGTCAGCACAGATATCACAGCTGCTCCTTCAAAAAAAAAAAGACAACATCTCAACTTGTTTAGATAAGGCCCATAACCACAATAAAAAAAGAAATCCAAGCGGTTGAATGAGTTTTCTTTTCAAAATCTGTATGCGACTGTTTACTTTCATAGTTGTCTTGATTCAGCTGAGGAACAAGAGAGAAAAAAAAAATCCAACGTGTTATTCCACACACAATACAATTTGCTCAATAAAAAATGCTGCTGCTTTGAAGAAAACAGACATCAAAGTGATGGAATGCGTGTTCAAACATTTTCAAAAACTTTGAAGTCTGAAGTTGTTTGTAAACAGACTTATAGGTTTGATGATCAAAGCCGTTCAAACGCTTTGAAGTCTGAAGTTGTTTGTAAACAGACTTTTAGGTCTGATGATCAAAGCCGTTCAAACGCTTTGAAGTCTGAAGTTGTTTGTAAACAGACTTGTAAGTCTGATTACAAACCAATTAAAGTGCTTCTGCAGCTGCTGGCGTTGCTGATGCTGCTTCTGCTGCTTGAATAACACTCAATTTACTGGGGAACACTAGAAAAGATATTAAAAAAAAACTCTTTATGAACACAGGAGGAGCAGAAAATATTTTCTCACGCCATGACTGATGACAGACTTCTGTTGGTCTGAGACAATTTCAACTTTGTCCTAGAGACATGGGGCCACTTGCTATTTCATCAAGAGCCCTAAAGAAGCGCCCACACCAAATTTGGGGTTTCTAATAATTGAAGAACGCAGAAACCCTAACCCTAATTTCAGCTAACCCTAATCCTAACCCTAGTTTCAGTCTTAACGCAACCCTAATTCAATGCAAGTCTATAGGTTGAAATTTCAACTTTGTCGTAGAGACATGGGGCCACTTGCATTTTCATCAAGAGCACCAAAGAAACACCCACGCAAAATTTGGGGCTTCTAGTACTTGAGGAACGGAGAAATCCTAACCCTAATTTCAACTAACCCTAACCCTAACCCTAGTTTCAGCCTTAACGTTAACCCTAATTCAATGCAAGTCTATGGGGTGAAATTTCAACTTTGTGCTAGAGACATGGGGCCACTTGCATTTTCATCAAGAGCCCCAAAGAAACACCCACGCAAAATTTGGGGCTTCTAGTACTTGAGGAACGCAGAAACCCTAACCCTAATTTCAACTAACCCTAACCCTAACCCTAGTTTCAGCCTTAACGTTAACCCTAATTCAATGCAAGTCTATGGGGTGAAATTTCAACTTTGTCCTAGAGACATGGGGCCACTTGCTATTTCATCAAGAGCCCCAAAGAAGCGCCCACGCCAAATTTGGGGTTTCTAATACTTGAGGAAGACAGAAACCCTAACCCTAATTTCAGCTAACCCTAACCATAACCCTAACCCTAGTTTCAGCCTTAATGTTAACCCTAATTCAATTCAAGTCTGATGGGGTTAAAATTCATTCAGACAGTGGGATGTCTTTTTTTATTGCTCTATTGTGCTTCTCTCGCTGAGTTATGCGCAGTGTGAGCAGAAAGGGTGAACTTGAGTGGAATTGTTATTTTCTGCTGAAATACATGAGGGAAACATCTCTCCTGTTGTTCATGAGTACATTGTAGGTTCCCCCATAAGGAAATAGTTGAATTCTCAATTTAACATGAAAACTCATTCAGACAGTGGGATGTCATTTTTTATTGCTCTATTGTGCTTCTCTCGCTGAGTTATGCGCAGTGTGAGCAGAAAGGGTGAACTTGAGTGGAATTGTTATTTTCTGCTGAAATACATGAGGGAAACATCTCTCCTGTTGTTCCTGAGTACATTGTAGGTCCCCCCATAAGGAAATAGTTGATTTCTCAATTTAACATGAAAACTCATTCAGACAGTGGGATGTCATTTTTTATTGCTCTATTGTGCTTCTCTCGCTGAGTTATGCGCAGTGTGAGCAGAAAGGGTGAACTTGAGTGGAATTGTTATTTTCTGCTGAAATACATGAGGGAAACATCTGTCCTGTTGTTCCTCAGTACATTGTAGGTTCCCCCATAAGGAAATAGTTGATTTCTCAATTTAACATGAAAACTCATTCAGACAGTGGGATGTCATTTTTTATTGCTCTATTGTGCTTCTCTCGCTGAGTTATGCACAGTGTGAGCAGAAAGGGTGAACTTTGAGTGGAACTGTTATTTTCTGCTGAAATACATGAGGGAAACATCTCTCCTGTTGTTCCTCAGTACATTGTAGGTTCCCCCATAAGGAAATAGTTGATTTCTCAATTTAACATGAAAACTCATTCAGACAGTGGGATGTCATTTTTTATTGCTCTGTTGTGCTTCTCTCGCTGAATTATGCGCAGTGTGAGCAGAAAGGGTGAACTTTGAGTGGAACTGTTATTTTCTGCTGAAATACATGGGGGAAACATCTCTCCTGTTGTTCCTCAGTACATTGTAGGTTCCCCCATAAGGAAATAGTTGATTTCCCAATTTAACATGAAAACTCATTCAGACAGTGGGATGTCATTTCTTATTGCTCTATTGTGCTTCTCTCGCTGAGTTATGTGCAGTGTGAGCAGAAAGGGTGAACTTGAGTGGAATTGTTATTTTCTGCTGAAATACATGAGGGAAACATCTCTCCTGTTGTTCATGAGTACATTGTAGGTTCCCCCATAAGGAAATAGTTGAATTCTCAATTTAACATGAAAACTCATTCAGACAGTGGGATGTCATTTTTTATTGCTCTATTGTGCTTCTCTCGCTGAGTTATGCGCAGTGTGAGCAGAAAGGGTGAACTTGAGTGGAATTGTTATTTTCTGCTGAAATACATGAGGGAAACATCTCTCCTGTTGTTCCTGAGTACATTGTAGGTCCCCCCATAAGGAAATAGTTGATTTCTCAATTTAACATGAAAACTCATTCAGACAGTGGGATGTCATTTTTTATTGCTCTATTGTGCTTCTCTCGCTGAATTATGCGCAGTGTGAGCAGAAAGGGTGAACTTTGAGTGGAACTGTTATTTTCTGCTGAAATACATGGGGGAAACATCTCTCCTGTTGTTCCTCAGTACATTGTAGGTTCCCCCATAAGGAAATAGTTGATTTCCCAATTTAACATGAAAACTCATTCAGACAGTGGGATGTCATTTTTTATTGCTCTATTGTGCTTCTCTCGCTGAGTTATGTGCAGTGTGAGCAGAAAGGGTGAACTTGAGTGGAATTGTTATTTTCTGCTGAAATACATGAGGGAAACAGCTCTCCTGTTGTTCCTCAGTACATTGTAGGTTCCCCCATAAGGAAATAGTTGATTTCTCAATTTAACATGAAAACTCATTCAGACAGTGGGATGTCTTTTTTTATTGCTCTATTGTGCTTCTCTCGCTGAATTATGCGCAGTGTGAGCAGAAAGGGTGAACTTGAGTGGAATTGTTATTTTCTGCTGAAATACATGAGGGAAACATCTCTCCTGTTGTTCCTGAGTACATTGTAGGTTCCCCCATAAGGAAATAGTTGAATTCTAAATTTAACATGAAAACTCATTCAGACAGTGGGATGTCATTTTTTATTGCTCTATTGTGCTTGTCTCGCTGAGTTATGCGCAGTGTGAGCAGAAAGGGTGAACTTGAGTGGAATTGTTATTTTCTGCTGAAATACATGAGGGAAACATCTCTCCTGTTGTTCCTGAGTACATTGTAGGTTCCCCCATAAGGAAATAGTTGAATTCTAAATTTAACATGAAAACTCATTCAGACAGTGGGATGTCATTTTTTATTGCTCTATTGTGCTTCTCTCGCTGAATTATGCGCAGTGTGAGCAGAAAGGGTGAACTTTGAGTGGAACTGTTATTTTCTGCTGAAATACATGGGGGAAACATCTCTCCTGTTGTTCCTCAGTACATTGTAGGTTCCCCCATAAGGAAATAGTTGATTTCCCAATTTAACATGAAAACTCATTCAGACAGTGGGATGTCATTTTTTATTGCTCTATTGTGCTTCTCTCGCTGAGTTATGTGCAGTGTGAGCAGAAAGGGTGAACTTGAGTGGAATTGTTATTTTCTGCTGAAATACATGAGGGAAACAGCTCTCCTGTTGTTCCTCAGTACATTGTAGGTTCCCCCATAAGGAAATAGTTGATTTCTCAATTTAACATGAAAACTCATTCAGACAGTGGGATGTCTTTTTTTATTGCTCTATTGTGCTTCTCTCGCTGAATTATGCGCAGTGTGAGCAGAAAGGGTGAACTTGAGTGGAATTGTTATTTTCTGCTGAAATACATGAGGGAAACATCTCTCCTGTTGTTCCTGAGTACATTGTAGGTTCCCCCATAAGGAAATAGTTGAATTCTAAATTTAACATGAAAACTCATTCAGACAGTGGGATGTCATTTTTTATTGCTCTATTGTGCTTCTCTCGCTGAGTTATGTGCAGTGTGAGCAGAAAGGGTGAACTTGAGTGGAATTGTTATTTTCTGCTGAAATACATGAGGGAAACATCTCTCCTGTTGTTCCTGAGTACATTGTAGGTTCCCCTATAAGGAAATAGTTGAATTCTAAATTTAACATGAAAACTCATTCAGACAGTGGGATGTCATTTTTTATTGCTCTATTGTGCTTCTCTCGCTGAATTATGCGCAGTGTGAGCAGAAAGGGTGAACTTGAGTGGAATTCTTATTTTCTGCAGAAATACATGAGGGAAACATCTGTCCTGTTGTTCTTCAGTACATTGTAGGTTCCCCCATAAGGAAATAGTTGATTTCTCAATTTAACATGAAAACTCATTCAGACAGTGGGATGTCATTTTTTATTGCTCTATTGTGCTTCTCTCGCTGAATTATGCGCAGTGTGAGCAGAAAGGGTGAACTTGAGTGGAATTGTTATTTTCTGCTGAAATACATGGGGGAAACATCTCTCCTGTTGTTCCTCAGTACATTGTAGGTTCCCCCATAAGGAAATAGTTGATTTCCCAATTTAACATGAAAACTCATTCAGACAGTGGGATGTCATTTTTTATTGCTCTATTGTGCTTCTCTCGCTGAGTTATGCGCAGTGTGAGCAGAAAGGGTGAACTTGAGTGGAATTGTTATTTTCTGCTGAAATACATGAGGGAAACATCTCTCCTGTTGTTCCTCACTACATTGTAGGTTCCCCCATAAGGAAATAGTTGAATTCTTTTTTTTGAAGGAGCAGCAGTGATATCTGTGCTGACTGACTGTAAAATAACTCCTAATTCATTTCAGAAACAGGAGAAAAATCCTGTTTCTGAAATGAATTAAAGTCTCTATGCAAGTAAACGGCTGCACTGAGCTGCACACAGCCTTAAACTTGAACATTCATTCATATTCATCTGCCTGGAGGAATAAACAAAGCAAAACTAAGATTCAAATGAGACTGACAATAGAGGAACAACAGGAAAGATTTTTTCCTTATTTTTTCCACCAGAGAATTACAATTCCATTCAAGTTCACCTTTTATGCTCGCATTGAGCATAAAGCTCTTGTTTTCTTTCACAAATTCCTGAATTCACTAATTCCGTGCCCCCACCCCCCCCACACACACTGATTAAAGCAGATAACTTTTGAAATGTTTTTATTGTTTTTTCTTAAATAAAATTATTCCAGTTATTGATGAAAAAATTTCTATCTTGTTTCAGTGGTGTCGATTCCTTTTCATGGTTGATTTGATCTTATGCGTTTGGTGATGTGCAGTGGCACCATTACTCCTGTGGGTGGAGACACAGACCGTGTGATGAATATCAGGTGACGATCGATCACAGTCGACTCTCTGTTGGTCTGAGATTGAGGGGCACTGTGCGTATTCCGTTGCTTGATGAACACTGACCTGGTGTATTGTCAGTCTCATTTGAATCTTTGTTTTGCTAGTGTTAAAATGTAAAGCTGTGTGCAGCTCTATGCAGCTGTTTTCTTTCATAGAGACTTTAATTCAGCTCAGAAACAGGAGACACAAAGTTCTTTAAGAGTAAGTCAGCACAGATATCACTGCTGCTCCTTCAAAAAAAAAGACAACATCTCAACTTGTTGAGATAAGGCCCATAACCACAATAAAAAAAGAAATCCAAGTGGTTGAATGAGTTTTCTTTTCAAAATTTGTGTGCGACTGTTTACTTTCATAGTTGTCTTGATTCAGCTGAGGAAAAAGAGATAGAAAAAAAAATCCAACCTGTTATTCCACACACAATACAATTTGCTCAATAAAAAATGCTGCTGCTTGAAGAAAACAGACATCAAAGTGATGGAATGCGTGTTCAAACATTTTCAAAAACTTTGAAGTGTGAAGTTGTTTGTAAACAGACTTTTAGGTCTGATGATCAAAACCGTTCAAACGCTTTGAAGTCTGAAGTTGTTTGTAAACAGATTTGTAAGTCTGATTACAAACCAATTAAAGTGCTTCTGCAGCTGCTGGCGTTGCTGATGCTGATTCTGCTGCTTGAATAACACTCAATTTACTGGGGAACATTAAAAAAGATATTAAAAAAAACTCTTTATGAACACAGGAGGAGCAGAAAATATTTTTTCACGCCATGACTGATGACAGACCTCTGTTGGTCTGAGAGGGAGGGGCACTGTGCGTATTCCGTTGCTTAATGTACACTGACCTGGTGTATTGTCAGTCTCATTTGAATCTTTGTTTTGCTAGTGTTCAAATGTAAAGCTGTGTGCAGCTCTATGCAGCTGTTTTCTTGCATAGAGACTTTAATTCAGCTCAGAAACAGGAGACGCAAAGTTCTTTCAGAGTAAGTCAGCACAGATATCACAGCTGCTCCTTCAAAAAAAAAAAGATAACATCTCAACTTGTTTAGATAAGGCCCATAACCACAATAAAAAAAGAAATCCAAGTGGTTGAATGAGTTTTCTTTTCAAAATCTGTATGTGACTGTTTACTTTCATAGATGTCTTGATTCAGCTGAAGAACAAGAGAGAAAAAAAAAATCCAACCTGTTATTCCACACAGAATACAATTTGCTCAATAAAAAATGCTGCTGCTTGAAGAAAATAGACATCAAAGTGATGGAATGCGTGTTCAAACATTATCAAAAACTTTGAAGTCTGAAGTTGTTTGTAAACAGACTTTATAGGTCTGATGATCAAAGCCGTTCAAACGCTTTGAAGTCTGAAGTTGTTTGTAAACAGACTTTTGGGTCTGATGATCAAAGCCGTTCAAACGCTTTGAAGTCTGAAGTTGTTTGTAAACAGACTTGTAATTCTGATTACAAACCAATTAAAGTGCTTCAGCAGCTGCTGGCGTTGCTGATGCTGCTTCTGCTGCTTGAATAACACTCAATTTACTGGTGAACATTAAAAAAGATATAAAAAAAAACTCTTTATGAACACAGGAGGAGCAGAAAATATTTTTTCACGCCATGACTGATGACAGACCTCTGTTGGTCTGAGAGGGAGGGGCACTGTGCGTATTCCGTTGCTTGATGAACACTGACCTGGTGTATTGTCAGTCTCATTTGAATCTTTGTTTTGCTAGTGTTAAAATGTAAAGCTGTGTGCAGCTCTATGCAGCTGTTTTCTTTCATAGAGACTTTAATTCAGCTCAGAAACAGGAGACACAAAGTTCTTTAAGAGTAAGTCAGCACAGATATCACTGCTGCTCCTTCAAAAAAAAAGACAACATCTCAACTTGTTGAGATAAGGCCCATAACCACAATAAAAAAAGAAATCCAAGTGGTTGAATGAGTTTTCTTTTCAAAATTTGTGTGCGACTGTTTACTTTCATAGTTGTCTTGATTCAGCTGAGGAAAAAGAGATAGAAAAAAAAATCCAACCTGTTATTCCACACACAATACAATTTGCTCAATAAAAAATGCTGCTGCTTGAAGAAAACAGACATCAAAGTGATGGAATGCGTGTTCAAACATTTTCAAAAACTTTGAAGTGTGAAGTTGTTTGTAAACAGACTTTTAGGTCTGATGATCAAAACCGTTCAAACGCTTTGAAGTCTGAAGTTGTTTGTAAACAGATTTGTAAGTCTGATTACAAACCAATTAAAGTGCTTCTGCAGCTGCTGGCGTTGCTGATGCTGATTCTGCTGCTTGAATAACACTCAATTTACTGGGGAACATTAAAAAAGATATTAAAAAAAACTCTTTATGAACACAGGAGGAGCAGAAAATATTTTTTCACGCCATGACTGATGACAGACCTCTGTTGGTCTGAGAGGGAGGGGCACTGTGCGTATTCCGTTGCTTAATGTACACTGACCTGGTGTATTGTCAGTCTCATTTGAATCTTTGTTTTGCTAGTGTTCAAATGTAAAGCTGTGTGCAGCTCTATGCAGCTGTTTTCTTGCATAGAGACTTTAATTCAGCTCAGAAACAGGAGACGCAAAGTTCTTTCAGAGTAAGTCAGCACAGATATCACAGCTGCTCCTTCAAAAAAAAAAAGATAACATCTCAACTTGTTTAGATAAGGCCCATAACCACAATAAAAAAAGAAATCCAAGTGGTTGAATGAGTTTTCTTTTCAAAATCTGTATGTGACTGTTTACTTTCATAGATGTCTTGATTCAGCTGAAGAACAAGAGAGAAAAAAAAAATCCAACCTGTTATTCCACACAGAATACAATTTGCTCAATAAAAAATGCTGCTGCTTGAAGAAAATAGACATCAAAGTGATGGAATGCGTGTTCAAACATTATCAAAAACTTTGAAGTCTGAAGTTGTTTGTAAACAGACTTTATAGGTCTGATGATCAAAGCCGTTCAAACGCTTTGAAGTCTGAAGTTGTTTGTAAACAGACTTTTAGGTCTGATGATCAAAGCCGTTCAAACGCTTTGAAGTCTGAAGTTGTTTGTAAACAGACTTGTAATTCTGATTACAAACCAATTAAAGTGCTTCAGCAGCTGCTGGCGTTGCTGATGCTGCTTCTGCTGCTTGAATAACACTCAATTTACTGGTGAACATTAAAAAAGATATAAAAAAAAACTCTTTATGAACACAGGAGGAGCAGAAAATATTTTTTCACGCCATGACTGATGACAGACCTCTGTTGGTCTGAGAGGGAGGGGCACTGTGCGTATTCCGTTGCTTAATGTACACTGACCTGGTGTATTGTCAGTTTCATTTGAATCTTTGTTTTGCTAGTGTTCAAATGTAAAGCTGTGTGCAGCTCTATGCAGCTGTTTTCTTGCATAGAGACTTTAATTCAGCTCAGAAACAGGAGACGCAAAGTTCTTTCAGAGTAAGTCAGCACAGATATCACAGCTGCTCCTTCAAAAAAAAGACAACATCTAAACTTGTTTAGATAAGGCCCATAACCACAATAAAAAAAGAAATCCAAGTGGTTGAATGAGTTTTCTTTTCAAAATCTGTATGTGACTGTTTACTTTCATAGATGTCTTGATTCAGCTGAGGAACAAGAGAGAAAAAAAAAATCCAACCTGTTATTCCACACAGAATACAATTTGCTCAATAAAAAATGCTGCTGCTTGAAGAAAATAGACATCAAAGTGATGGAATGCGTGTTCAAACATTATCAAAAACTTTGAAGTCTGAAGTTGTTTGTAAACAGACTTTATAGGTCTGATGATCAAAGCCGTTCAAACGCTTTGAAGTCTGAAGTTGTTTGTAAACAGACTTTTAGGTCTGATGATCAAAGCCGTTCAAACGCTTTGAAGTCTGAAGTTGTTTGTAAACAGACTTGTAATTCTGATTACAAACCAATTAAAGTGCTTCAGCAGCTGCTGGCGTTGCTGATGCTGCTTCTGCTGCTTGAATAACACTCAATTTACTGGTGAACATTAAAAAAAATATAAAAAAAAACTCTTTATGAACACAGGAGGAGCAGAAAATATTTTTTCACGCCATGACTGATGACAGACCTCTGTTGGTCTGAGAGGGAGGGGCACTGTGCGTATTCCGTTGCTTAATGTACACTGACCTGGTGTATTGTCAGTTTCATTTGAATCTTTGTTTTGCTATGTTTATTCCTTCAGGCTCATGTGTATGAATGAGTGTTCAAGTGTAAAGCTGTGTGCAGCTATGTGCAGCTGTTGTCTTGCATGGAGACTTTCATTCAGCTCAGAAATAGGAGAAACAGATTTCTTTCAGAGTAAGTCAGCACAGATATCACAGCTGCTCCTTCAAAAAAAAAGACAACATCTCAACTTGTTGAGATAAGGCCCAATAACCACAATAAAAAAAGAAATCCAAGTGGTTGAATGAGTTTTCTTTTCAAAATCTGTATGCGACTGTTTACTTTCATAGATGTCTTGATTCAGCTGAGGAACAAGAGAGAGAAAAAAAAATCCAACCTGTTAACTTGAGTGGAATTGTTATTTTCTGCTGAAATACATGAGGGAAACATCTCTCCTCTTGTTCTTCAGTACATTTTAGGTTCCCCCATAAGGAAATAGTTGAATTCTCAATTTAACATAAAAACTCATTCAGACAGTGGGATGTCATTTTTTATTGCTCTATTGTGCTTGTCTCGCTGAGTTATGCGCAGTGTGAGCAGAAAGGGTGAACTTTCGTGGAATTCTTATTTTCTACTGAAATACATGAGGGAAAAATGTCTCCTGTTGTTCCTCACTACATTGTAGGTTCCCCCATAAGGAAATAGTTGAATTCTTTTTTTTGAATGAGCAGCAGTGATATCTGTGCTGACTTACTCTGAAAGAACTCTGTTTCTCTTGTTTCTGAGCTGAATTAAAATCTCTATGCAAGAAAACAGCTGCACAGAGCTGCACACAGCTTTACACTTGAACACTCATTCATACTCATCAGCCTGGAGGAATAAACAAAGCAAAACAAAGATTCAAGTGAGACTGACAATACACCAGGAAAAACAGGAGAGATGTTTTCCTAATTTTTTTCACCAGAGAATTACAATTCTATTCAAGTTCACCGTTTATGCTCGCAATGAGCATAAAGCACTTGTTTTCGTTCACAAATTCCTGAATTCACTAATTCAGTGCCCCCACTCCCCCTACACACACCGATTAAAGCAGATAACTTTTGAAATGTTTTTATTGTTTTTTCTTAAATAAAATTATTCCAGTTATTGATGAAAAAATTTCTATCTTGTTTCAGTGGTGTCGATTCATTTGCATGGTTGATTTGTTCTTATGCGTTTGGTGATGTGCAGTGGCACCATTACGCCTGTGGGTCGGGACACAGACCGTGTGATGAATATCAGGTGACGATCGATCACAGTCGACTCTCTGTTGGTCTATAATTGAGGGGCACTGTGCGTATTCCGTTGCTTGATGAACACTGACCTGGTGTATTGTCAGTCTCATTTGAATCTTTGTTTTGCTATGTTTATTCCTCCAGGCTCATGTGTATGAATGAGTGTTCAAATGTAAAGCTGTGTTCAGCTCTGTGCAGCTGATTTCTTGCATGGAGACTTTAATTCAGATCAGAAACAGGAGACACAAAGTTCTTTAAGAATAAGTCAGCACAGATATCACTGCTGCTCCTTCAAAAAAAAAGATAACATCTCAACTTGTTGAGATAAGGCCCATAACCACAATAAAAAAAGAAATCCAAGTGGTTGAATGAGTTTTCTTTTCAAAATTTGTATGCGACTGTTTACTTTCATAGATGTCTTGATTCAGCTGAGGAACAAGACAGAGAAAAAAAAAAATCCAACCTGTTATTCCACACACAATACAATTTGTTCAATAAAAAATGCTGCTGCTTGAAGAAAACAGACATCAAAGTGATGGAATGCGTGTTCAAACATTTTCAAAAACTTTGAAGTCTGAAGTTGTTTGTAAATAGACTTTTAGGTCTGATGATCAAAGCCGTTCAAACGCTTTGAAGTCTGAAGTTGTTTTTTAAACAGACTTGTAAGTCTGATTACAAACCAATTAAAGTGCTTCTGCAGCTGCTGGCGTTGCTGATGCTGCTTCTGCTGCTTGAATAACACTCAATTTACAGGGGAACACTAAAAAAGATATTAAAAAAAAACTCTTTATGAACACAGGAGGAGCAGAAAATATTTTTTCACGCCATGACTGATGACAGACCTCTGTTGGTCTGAGAGGGAGGGGCACTGTGCGTATTCCGTTGCTTAATGTACACTGACCTGGTGTATTGTCAGTTTCATTTGAATCTTTGTTTTGATATATTTATTCCTTCAGGCTCATGTGTATGAATGAGTGTTCAAGTGTAAAGCTGAGTGCAGCTCTGTGCAGCTGTTGTCTTGCATGGAGACTTTCATTCAGCTCAGAAACAGGAGAAACAGAGTTCTTTCAGAGTAAGTCAGCACAGATATCACAGCTGCTCCTTCAAAAAAAAAAAGATAACATCTCAACTTGTTTAAATAAGGCCTATAACCACAATAAAAAAAGAAATCCAAGTGGTTGAATGAGTTTTCTTTTCAAAATCTGTATGCGACTGTTTACTTTCATAGTTGTCTTGATTCAGCTGAGGAACAAGAGAGAAAAAAAAAAATCCAACCTGTTATTCCACACACAATCCAATTTGCTCAATAAAAAATGCTGCTGCTTGAAGAAA
This sequence comes from Nelusetta ayraudi, assembly GCF_046127955.1. Taxonomy (NCBI): domain Eukaryota; kingdom Metazoa; phylum Chordata; class Actinopteri; order Tetraodontiformes; family Monacanthidae; genus Nelusetta; species Nelusetta ayraudi. The sequence goes on along the minus strand of NW_027466293.1, from coordinate 163,437 downwards.
ACAGACATCAAAGTGATGGAATGCGTGTTCAAACATTTTCAAAAACTTTGAAGTCTGAAGTTGTTTGTAAACAGACTTATAGGTCTGATGATCAAAACCGTTCAAACGCTTTGAAGTCTGAAGTTGTTTGTAAACAGACTTTTAGGTCTGATGATCAAAGCCGTTCAAACGCTTTGAAGTCTGAAGTTGTTTGTAAACAGACTTGTAAGTCTGATTACAAACCAATTAAAGTGCTTCTGCAGCTGCTGGCGTTGCTGATGCTGATTCTGCTGCTTGAATAACACTCAATTTACTGGGGAACACTAGAAAAGATATATAAAAAAAACTCTTTATGAACACAGGAGGAGCAGAAAATATTTTTTCACGCCATGACTGATGACAGACCTCTGTTGGTCTGAGAGGGAGGGGCACTGTGCGTATTCCGTTGCTTAATGTACACTGACCTGGTGTATTGTCAGTTTCATTTGAATCTTTGTTTTGCTGTGTTTATTCCTTCAGGCTCATGTGTATGAATGAGTGTTCAAGTGTAAAGCTGTGTGCAGCTCTGTGCAGCTGTTGTCTTGCATGGAGACTTTTATTCAGCTCAGAAACAGGAGAAACAGAGTTCTTTCAGAGTAAGTCAGCACAGATATAACTGCTGCTCCTTCAAAAAAAAAAAGACAACATCTCAACTAGTTTAGATAAGGCCCATAACCACAATAAAAAAAGAAATCCAAGTGGTTGAATGAGTTTTCTTTTCAAAATCTGTATGCGACTGTTTACTTTCATAGTTGTCTTGATTCAGCTGAGGAACAAGAGAGAAAAAAAATCCAACCTGTTATTCCACACAGAATACAATTTGCTTAATAAAAAATGCTGCTGCTTGAAGAAAACAGACATCAAAGTGATGGAATTCGTGTTCAAACATTTTCAAAAACTTTGAAGTCTGAAGTTGTTTGTAAACAGACTTTTAGGTCTGATGATCAAAGCCGTTCAAATGCTTTGAAGTCTGAAGTTGTTTGTAAACAGATTTGTAAGTATGACTACAAACCAATTAAAGTGCTTCAGCAGCTGCTGGCGTTGCTGATGCTGCTTCTGCTGCTTGAATGACACTCAATTTACTGGGGAACATTAAAAAAGATATTAAAAAAAACTCTTTATGAACACAGGAGGAGCAGAAAATATTTTTTCACGCCATGACTGATGACAGACCTCTGTTGGTCTGAGAGGGAGGGGCTCTGTGCGTATTCCGTTGCTTAATGTACACTGACCTGGTGTATTGTCAGTTTCATTTGAATCTTTGTTTTGATATATTTATTCCTTCAGGCTCATGTGTATGAATGAGTGTTCAAGTGTAAAGCTGAGTGCAGCTCTGTGCAGCTGCTGTCTTGCATGGAGACTTTCATTCAGCTCAGAAACAGGAGAAACAGAGTTCTTTCAGAGTAAGTCAGCACAGATATCACAGCTGCTCCTTCAAAAAAAAAAAGACAACATCTCAACTTGTTTAGATAAGGCCCATAACCACAATAAAAAAAGAAATCCAAGCGGTTGAATGAGTTTTCTTTTCAAAATCTGTATGCGACTGTTTACTTTCATAGTTGTCTTGATTCAGCTGAGGAACAAGAGAGAAAAAAAAAATCCAACGTGTTATTCCACACACAATACAATTTGCTCAATAAAAAATGCTGCTGCTTGAAGAAAACAGACATCAAAGTGATGGAATGCGTGTTCAAACATTTTCAAAAACTTTGAAGTCTGAAGTTGTTTGTAAACAGACTTATAGGTTTGATGATCAAAGCCGTTCAAACGCTTTGAAGTCTGAAGTTGTTTGTAAACAGACTTTTAGGTCTGATGATCAAAGCCGTTCAAACGCTTTGAAGTCTGAAGTTGTTTGTAAACAGACTTGTAAGTCTGATTACAAACCAATTAAAGTGCTTCTGCAGCTGCTGGCGTTGCTGATGCTGCTTCTGCTGCTTGAATAACACTCAATTTACTGGGGAACACTAGAAAAGATATTAAAAAAAAACTCTTTATGAACACAGGAGGAGCAGAAAATATTTTCTCACGCCATGACTGATGACAGACTTCTGTTGGTCTGAGACAATTTCAACTTTGTCCTAGAGACATGGGGCCACTTGCTATTTCATCAAGAGCCCCAAAGAAGCGCCCACGCCAAATTTGGGGTTTCTAATACTTGAGGAAGACAGAAACCCTAACCCTAATTTCAGCTAACCCTAACCCTAACCCTAACCCTAGTTTCAGCCTTAACGTTAACCCTAATTCAATGCAAGTCTATGGGGTGAAATTTGAACTTTGTCCTAGAGACATGGGGCCACTTGCATTTTCATCAAGAGCCCCAAAGAAACACCCACGCAAAATTTGGGGCTTCTAGTACTTGAGGAACGCAGAAACCCTAACCCTAATTTCAACTAACCCTAACCCTAACCCTAGTTTCAGCCTTAACGTTAACCCTAATTCAATGCAAGTCTATGGGGTGAAATTTCAACTTTGTCCTAGAGACATGGGGCTACTTGCTATTTCATCAAGAGCCCCAAAGAAGCGCCCACGCCAAATTTGGGGTTTCTAATACTTGAGGAAGACAGAAACCCTAACCCTAATTTCAGCTAACCCTAACCATAACCCTAACCCTAGTTTCAGCCTTAATGTTAACCCTAATTCAATTCAAGTCTGATGGGGTTAAAATTCATTCAGACAGTGGGATGTCTTTTTTTATTGCTCTATTGTGCTTCTCTCGCTGAGTTATGCGCAGTGTGAGCAGAAAGGGTGAACTTGAGTGGAATTGTTATTTTCTGCTGAAATACATGAGGGAAACATCTCTCCTGTTGTTCATGAGTACATTGTAGGTTCCCCCATAAGGAAATAGTTGAATTCTCAATTTAACATGAAAACTCATTCAGACAGTGGGATGTCATTTTTTATTGCTCTATTGTGCTTCTCTCGCTGAGTTATGCGCAGTGTGAGCAGAAAGGGTGAACTTGAGTGGAATTGTTATTTTCTGCTGAAATACATGAGGGAAACATCTCTCCTGTTGTTCCTGAGTACATTGTAGGTCCCCCCATAAGGAAATAGTTGAATTCTCAATTTAACATAAAAACTCATTCAGACAGTGGGATGTCATTTTTATTGCTCTATTGTGCTTCTCTCGCTGAGTTATGCGCAGTGTGAGCAGAAAGGGTGAACTTGAGTGGAATTGTTATTTTCTGCTGAAATACATGAGGGAAACATCTCTCCTGTTGTTCCTGAGTACATTGTAGGTCCCCCCATAAGGAAATAGTTGATTTCTCAATTTAACATGAAAACTCATTCAGACAGTGGGATGTCATTTTTTATTGCTCTATTGTGCTTCTCTCGCTGAGTTATGCGCAGTGTGAGCAGAAAGGGTGAACTTGAGTGGAATTGTTATTTTCTGCTGAAATACATGAGGGAAACATCTGTCCTGTTGTTCCTCAGTACATTGTAGGTTCCCCCATAAGGAAATAGTTGATTTCTCAATTTAACATGAAAACTCATTCAGACAGTGGGATGTCATTTTTTATTGCTCTATTGTGCTTCTCTCGCTGAGTTATGCGCAGTGTGAGCAGAAAGGGTGAACTTTGAGTGGAACTGTTATTTTCTGCTGAAATACATGAGGGAAACATCTCTCCTGTTGTTCCTCAGTACATTGTAGGTTACCCCATAAGGAAATAGTTGATTTCCCAATTTAACATGAAAACTCATTCAGACAGTGGGATGTCATTTTTTATTGCTCTATTGTGCTTCTCTCGCTGAGTTATGTGCAGTGTGAGCAGAAAGGGTGAACTTGAGTGGAATTGTTATTTTCTGCTGAAATACATGAGGGAAACAGCTCTCCTGTTGTTCCTCAGTACATTGTAGGTTCCCCCATAAGGAAATAGTTGATTTCTCAATTTAACATGAAAACTCATTCAGACAGTGGGATGTCATTTTTTATTGCTCTATTGTGCTTCTCTCGCTGAATTATGCGCAGTGTGAGCAGAAAGGGTGAACTTGAGTGGAATTGTTATTTTCTGCTGAAATACATGAGGGAAACATCTCTCCTGTTGTTCCTGAGTACATTGTAGGTCCCCCCATAAGGAAATAGTTGATTTCTCAATTTAACATGAAAACTCATTCAGACAGTGGGATGTCTTTTTTTATTGCTCTATTGTGCTTCTCTCGCTGAGTTATGCGCAGTGTGAGCAGAAAGGGTGAACTTGAGTGGAATTGTTATTTTCTGCTGAAATACATGAGGGAAACATCTCTCCTGTTGTTCCTGAGTACATTGTAGGTTCCCCCATAAGGAAATAGTTGAATTCTAAATTTAACATGAAAACTCATTCAGACAGTGGGATGTCATTTTTTATTGCTCTATTGTGCTTCTCTCGCTGAATTATGCGCAGTGTGAGCAGAAAGGGTGAACTTGAGTGGAATTGTTATTTTCTGCAGAAATACATGAGGGAAACATCTGTCCTGTTGTTCCTCAGTACATTGTAGGTTCCCCCATAAGGAAATAGTTGATTTCTCAATTTAACATGAAAACTCATTCAGACAGTGGGATGTCATTTTTTATTGCTCTATTGTGCTTCTCTCGCTGAGTTATGCGCAGTGTGAGCAGAAAGGGTGAACTTTGAGTGGAACTGTTATTTTCTGCTGAAATACATGAGGGAAACATCTCTCCTGTTGTTCCTCAGTACATTGTAGGTTACCCCATAAGGAAATAGTTGATTTCCCAATTTAACATGAAAACTCATTCAGACAGTGGGATGTCATTTTTTATTGCTCTATTGTGCTTCTCTCGCTGAGTTATGTGCAGTGTGAGCAGAAAGGGTGAACTTGAGTGGAATTGTTATTTTCTGCTGAAATACATGAGGGAAACAGCTCTCCTGTTGTTCCTCAGTACATTGTAGGTTCCCCCATAAGGAAATAGTTGATTTCTCAATTTAACATGAAAACTCATTCAGACAGTGGGATGTCATTTTTTATTGCTCTATTGTGCTTCTCTCGCTGAATTATGCGCAGTGTGAGCAGAAAGGGTGAACTTGAGTGGAATTGTTATTTTCTGCTGAAATACATGAGGGAAACATCTCTCCTGTTGTTCCTGAGTACATTGTAGGTCCCCCCATAAGGAAATAGTTGATTTCTCAATTTAACATGAAAACTCATTCAGACAGTGGGATGTCTTTTTTTATTGCTCTATTGTGCTTCTCTCGCTGAGTTATGCGCAGTGTGAGCAGAAAGGGTGAACTTGAGTGGAATTGTTATTTTCTGCTGAAATACATGAGGGAAACATCTCTCCTGTTGTTCCTGAGTACATTGTAGGTTCCCCCATAAGGAAATAGTTGAATTCTAAATTTAACATGAAAACTCATTCAGACAGTGGGATGTCATTTTTTATTGCTCTATTGTGCTTCTCTCGCTGAATTATGCGCAGTGTGAGCAGAAAGGGTGAACTTGAGTGGAATTGTTATTTTCTGCAGAAATACATGAGGGAAACATCTCTCCTGTTGTTCCTCACTACATTGTAGGTTCCCCCATAAGGAAATAGTTGAATTCTTTTTTTTGAAGGAGCAGCAGTGATATCTGTGCTGACTGACTGTAAAATAACTCCTAATTCATTTCAGAAACAGGAGAAAAATCCTGTTTCTGAAATGAATTAAAGTCTCTATGCAAGTAAACGGCTGCACTGAGCTGCACACAGCCTTAAACTTGAACATTCATTCATATTCATCTACCTGGAGGAATAAACAAAGCAAAACTAAGATTCAAATGAGACTGACAATAGAGGAACAACAGGAAAGATTTTTTCCTTATTTTTTCCACCAGAGAATTACAATTCCATTCAAGTTCACCTTTTATGCTCGCATTGAGCATAAAGCTCTTGTTTTCTTTCACAAATTCCTGAATTCACTAATTCCGTGCCCCCACTCCCCCCCCACACACTGATTAAAGCAGATAACCTTTGAAATGTTTTTATTGTTTTTTCTTAAATAAAATTATTCCAGTTATTGATGAAAAAATTTCTATCTTGTTTCAGTGGTGTCGATTCCTTTTCATGGTTGATTTGATCTTATGCGTTTGGTGATGTGCAGTGGCACCATTACTCCTGTGGGTGGAGACACAGACCATGTGATGAATATCAGGTGACGATCGATCACAGTCGACTCTCTTTTGGTCTGAGATTGAGGGGCACTGTGCGTATTCCGTTGCTTGATGAACACTGACCTGGTGTATTGTCAGTCTCATTTGAATCTTTGTTTTGCTAGTGTTAAAATGTAAAGCTGTGTGCAGCTCTATGTAGCTGTTGTCTTTCATAGAGACTTTAATTCAGCTCAGAAACAGGAGACACAAAGTTCTTTAAGAGTAAGTCAGCACAGATATCACTGCTGCTCCTTCAAAAAAAAAGACAACATCTCAACTTGTTGAGATAAGGCCCATAACCACAATAAAAAAAGAAATCCAAGTGGTTGAATGAGTTTTCTTTTCAAAATTTGTGTGCGACTGTTTACTTTCATAGTTGTCTTGATTCAGCTGAGGAAAAAGAGAGAGAAAAAAAAATCCAACCTGTTATTCCACACACAATACAATTTGCTCAATAAAAAATGCTGCTGCTTGAAGAAAACAGACATCAAAGTGATGGAATGCGTGTTCAAACATTTTCAAAAACTTTGAAGTGTGAAGTTGTTTGTAAACAGACTTTTAGGTCTGATGATCAAAGCCGTTCAAACGCTTTGAAGTCTGAAGTTGTTTGTAAACAGACTTGTAAGTCTGATTACAAACCAATTAAAGTGCTTCTGCAGCTGCTGGCGTTGCTGATGCTGATTCTGCTGCTTGAATAACACTCAATTTACTGGGGAACACTATAAAAGATATAAAAAAAAAAACTCTTTATGAATACAGGAGGAGCAGAAAATATTTTTTCACGCCATGACTGATGACAGACCTCTGTTGGTCTGAGAGGGAGGGGCACTGTGCGTATTCCGTTGCTTAATGTACACTGACCTGGTGTATTGTCAGTTTCATTTGAATCTGTGTTTTGCTGTGTTTATTCCTTCAGGCTCATGTGTATGAATGAGTGTTCAAGTGTAAAGCTGTGTGCAGCTCTGTGCAGCTGTTGTCTTGCATGGAGACTTTTATTCAGCTCAGAAACAGGAGAAACAGAGTTCTTTCAGAGTAAGTCAGCACAGATATAACTGCTGCTCCTTCAAAAAAAAAAAGACAACATCTCAACTTGTTTAGATAAGGCCCATAACCACAATAAAAAAAGAAATCCAAGTGGTTGAATGAGTTTTCTTTTCAAAATCTGTATGCGACTGTTTACTTTAATAGATGTCTTGATTCAGCTGAGGAACAAGAGAGAAAAAAAAATCCAACCTGTTATTCCACACACAATACAATTTGTTCAATAAAAAATGCTGCTGCTTGAAAAAAACAGACATCAAAGTGATGGAATTCGTGTTCAAACATTTTCAAAAACTTTGAAGTCTGAAGTTGTTTGTAAACAGACTTTTAGGTCTGATGATCAAAGCCGTTCAAATGCTTTGAAGTCTGAAGTTGTTTGTAAACAGATTTGTAAGTCTGATTACAAACCAATTAAAGTGCTTCAGCAGCTGCTGGCGTTGCTGATGCTGCTTCTGCTGCTTGAATAACACTCAATTTACTGGGGAACATTAAAAAAGATATTAAAAAAAACTCTTTATGAACACAGGAGGAGCAGAAAATATTTTTTCACGCCATGACTGATGACAGACCTCTGTTGGTCTGAGAGGGAGGGGCACTGTGCGTATTCCGTTGCTTAATGTACACTGACCTGGTGTATTGTCAGTCTCATTTGAATCTTTGTTTTGCTAGTGTTCAAATGTAAAGCTGTGTGCAGCTCTATGCAGCTGTTTTCTTGCATAGAGACTTTAACTCAGCTCAGAAACAGGAGACGCAAAGTTCTTTCAGAGTAAGTCAGCACAGATATCACAGCTGCTCCTTCAAAAAAAAAAAGACAACATCTCAACTTGTTTAGATAAGGCCCATAACCACAATAAAAAAAGAAATCCAAGTGGTTGAATGAGTTTTCTTTTCAAAATCTGTATGTGACTGTTTACTTTCATAGATGTCTTGATTCAGCTGAGGAACAAGAGAGAAAAAAAAAATCCAACCTGTTATTCCACACAGAATACAATTTGCTCAATAAAAAATGCTGCTGCTTGAAGAAAATAGACATCAAAGTGATGGAATGCGTGTTCAAACATTATCAAAAACTTTGAAGTCTGAAGTTGTTTGTAAACAGACTTTATAGGTCTGATGATCAAAGCCGTTCAAACGCTATGAAGTCTGAAGTTGTTTGTAAACAGACTTTTAGGTCTGATGATCAAAGCCGTTCAAACGCTTTGAAGTCTGAAGTTGTTTGTAAACAGACTTGTAATTCTGATTACAAACCAATTAAAGTGCTTCAGCAGCTGCTGGCGTTGCTGATGCTGCTTCTGCTGCTTGAATAACACTCAATTTACTGGTGAACATTAAAAAAGATATAAAAAAAAACTCTTTATGAACACAGGAGGAGCAGAAAATATTTTTTCACGCCATGACTGATGACAGACCTCTGTTGGTCTGAGAGGGAGGGGCACTGTGCGTATTCCGTTGCTTAATGTACACTGACCTGGTGTATTGTCAGTTTCATTTGAATCTTTGTTTTGCTATGTTTATTCCTTCAGGCTCATGTGTATGAATGAGTGTTCAAGTGTAAAGCTGTGTGCAGCTATGTGCAGCTGTTGTCTTGCATGGAGACTTTCATTCAGCTCAGAAATAGGAGAAACAGATTTCTTTCAGAGTAAGTCAGCACAGATATCACAGCTGCTCCTTCAAAAAAAAAGACAACATCTCAACTTGTTGAGATAAGGCCCAATAACCACAATAAAAAAAGAAATCCAAGTGGTTGAATGAGTTTTCTTTTCAAAATCTGTATGCGACTGTTTACTTTCATAGATGTCTTGATTCAGCTGAGGAACAAGAGAGAGAAAAAAAAATCCAACCTGTTAACTTGAGTGGAATTGTTATTTTCTGCTGAAATACATGAGGGAAACATCTCTCCTCTTGTTCTTCAGTACATTTTAGGTTCCCCCATAAGGAAATAGTTGAATTCTCAATTTAACATAAAAACTCATTCAGACAGTGGGATGTAATTTTTTATTGCTCTATTGTGCTTGTCTCGCTGAGTTATGCGCAGTGTGAGCAGAAAGGGTGAACTTTCGTGGAATTCTTATTTTCTACTGAAATACATGAGGGAAAAATGTCTCCTGTTGTTCCTCAGTACATTGTAGGTTCCCCCATAAGGAAATAGTTGAATTCTTTTTTTTGAATGAGCAGCAGTGATATCTGTGCTGACTTACTCTGAAAGAACTCTGTTTCTCTTGTTTCTGAGCTGAATTAAAATCTCTATGCAAGAAAACAGCTGCACAGAGCTGCACACAGCTTTACACTTGAACACTCATTCATACTCATCAGCCTGGAGGAATAAACAAAGCAAAACAAAGATTCAAGTGAGACTGACAATACACCAGGAAAAACAGGAGAGATGTTTTCCTAATTTTTTTCACCAGAGAATTACAATTCTATTCAAGTTCACCGTTTATGCTCGCAATGAGCATAAAGCACTTGTTTTCGTTCACAAATTCCTGAATTCACTAATTCAGTGCCCCCACTCCCCCTACACACACCGATTAAAGCAGATAACTTTTGAAATGTTTTTATTGTTTTTTCTTAAATAAAATTATTCCAGTTATTGATGAAAAAATTTCTATCTTGTTTCAGTGGTGTCGATTCATTTGCATGGTTGATTTGTTCTTATGCGTTTGGTGATGTGCAGTGGCACCATTACGCCTGTGGGTCGGGACACAGACCGTGTGATGAATATCAGGTGACGATCGATCACAGTCGACTCTCTGTTGGTCTATAATTGAGGGGCACTGTGCGTATTCCGTTGCTTGATGAACACTGACCTGGTGTATTGTCAGTCTCATTTGAATCTTTGTTTTGCTATGTTTATTCCTCCAGGCTCATGTGTATGAATGAGTGTTCAAATGTAAAGCTGTGTGCAGCTCTGTGCAGCTGATTTCTTGCATGGAGACTTTAATTCAGATCAGAAACAGGAGACACAAAGTTCTTTAAGAATAAGTCAGCACAGATATCACTGCTGCTCCTTCAAAAAAAAAGATAACATCTCAACTTGTTGAGATAAGGCCCATAACCACAATAAAAAAAGAAATCCAAGTGGTTGAATGAGTTTTCTTTTCAAAATTTGTATGCGACTGTTTACTTTCATAGATGTCTTGATTCAGCTGAGGAACAAGACAGAGAAAAAAAAAATCCAACCTGTTATTCCACACACAATACAATTTGTTCAATAAAAAATGCTGCTGCTTGAAGAAAACAGACATCAAAGTGATGGAATGCGTGTTCAAACATTTTCAAAAACTTTGAAGTCTGAAGTTGTTTGTAAATAGACTTTTAGGTCTGATGATCAAAGCCGTTCAAACGCTTTGAAGTCTGAAGTTGTTTTTTAAACAGACTTGTAAGTCTGATTACAAACCAATTAAAGTGCTTCTGCAGCTGCTGGCGTTGCTGATGCTGCTTCTGCTGCTTGAATAACACTCAATTTACAGGGGAACACTAAAAAAGATATAAAAAAAAAACTCTTTATGAACACAGGAGGAGCAGAAAATATTTTTTCACGCCATGACTGATGACAGACCTCTGTTGGTCTGAGAGGGAGGGGCACTGTGCGTATTCCGTTGCTTAATGTACACTGACCTGGTGTATTGTCAGTTTCATTTGAATCTTTGTTTTGATATATTTATTCCTTCAGGCTCATGTGTATGAATGAGTGTTCAAGTGTAAAGCTGAGTGCAGCTCTGTGCAGCTGTTGTCTTGCATGGAGACTTTCATTCAGCTCAGAAACAGGAGAAACAGAGTTCTTTCAGAGTAAGTCAGCACAGATATCACAGCTGCTCCTTCAAAAAAAAAAAGATAACATCTCAACTTGTTTAAATAAGGCCTATAACCACAATAAAAAAAGAAATCCAAGTGGTTGAATGAGTTTTCTTTTCAAAATCTGTATGCGACTGTTTACTTTCATAGTTGTCTTGATTCAGCTGAGGAACAAGAGAGAAAAAAAAAAATCCAACCTGTTATTCCACACACAATCCAATTTGCTCAATAAAAAATGCTGCTGCTTGAAGAAAACAGACATCAAAGTGATGGAATGCGTGTTCAAACATTTTCAAAAACTTTGAAGTCTGAAGTTGTTTGTAAACAGACTTATAGGTCTGATGATCAAAACCGTTCAAACGCTTTGAAGTCTGAAGTTGTTTGTAAACAGACTTTTAGGTCTGATGATCAAAGCCGTTCAAACGCTTTGAAGTCTGAAGTTGTTTGTAAACAGACTTGTAAGTCTGATTACAAACCAATTAAAGTGCTTCTGCAGCTGCTGGCGTTGCTGATGCTGATTCTGCTGCTTGAATAACACTCAATTTACTGGGGAACACTAGAAAAGATATAAAAAAAAAAACTCTTTATGAACACAGGAGGAGCAGAAAATATTTTTTCACGCCATGACTGATGACAGACCTCTGTTGGTCTGAGAGGGAGGGGCACTGTGCGTATTCCGTTGCTTAATGTACACTGACCTGGTGTATTGTCAGTTTCATTTGAATCTTTGTTTTGCTGTGTTTATTCCTTCAGGCTCATGTGTATGAATGAGTGTTCAAGTGTAAAGCTGTGTGCAGCTCTGTGCAGCTGTTGTCTTGCATGGAGACTTTTATTCAGCTCAGAAACAGGAGAAACAGAGTTCTTTCAGAGTAAGTCAGCACAGATATAACTGCTGCTCCTTCAAAAAAAAAAAGACAACATCTCAACTAGTTTAGATAAGGCCCATAACCACAATAAAAAAAGAAATCCAAGTGGTTGAATGAGTTTTCTTTTCAAAATCTGTATGCGACTGTTTACTTTCATAGTTGTCTTGATTCAGCTGAGGAAAAAGAGAGAAAAAAAATCCAACCTGTTATTCCACACAGAATACAATTTGCTTAATAAAAAATGCTGCTGCTTGAAGAAAACAGACATCAAAGTGATGGAATTCGTGTTCAAACATTTTCAAAAACTTTGAAGTCTGAAGTTGTTTGTAAACAGACTTTTAGGTCTGATGATCAAAGCCGTTCAAATGCTTTGAAGTCTGAAGTTGTTTGTAAACAGATTTGTAAGTCTGATTACAAACCAATTAAAGTGCTTCAGCAGCTGCTGGCGTTGCTGATGCTGCTTCTGCTGCTTGAATGACACTCAATTTACTGGGGAACATTAAAAAAGATATTAAAAAAAACTCTTTATGAACACAGGAGGAGCAGAAAATATTTTTTCACGCCATGACTGATGACAGACCTCTGTTGGTCTGAGAGGGAGGGGCACTGTGCGTATTCCGTTGCTTAATGTACACTGACCTGGTGTATTGTCAGTTTCATTTGAATCTTTGTTTTGATATATTTATTCCTTCAGGCTCATGTGTATGAATGAGTGTTCAAGTGTAAAGCTGAGTGCAGCTCTGTGCAGCTGCTGTCTTGCATGGAGACTTTCATTCAGCTCAGAAACAGGAGAAACAGAGTTCTTTCAGAGTAAGTCAGCACAGATATCACAGCTGCTCCTTCAAAAAAAAAAAGACAACATCTCAACTTGTTTAGATAAGGCCCATAACCACAATAAAAAAAGAAATCCAAGTGGTTGAATGAGTTTTCTTTTCAAAATCTGTATGCGACTGTTAACTTTCATAGTTGTCTTGATTCAGCTGAGGAACAAGAGAGAAAAAAAAAATCCAACGTGTTATTCCACACACAATACAATTTGCTCAATAAAAAATGCTGCTGCTTGAAGAAAACAGACATCAAAGTGATGGAACGCGTGTTCAAACATTTTCAAAAACTTTGAAGTCTGAAGTTGTTTGTAAACAGACTTATAGGTTTGATGATCAAAGCCGTTCAAACGCTTTGAAGTCTGAAGTTGTTTGTAAACAGACTTTTAGGTCTGATGATCAAAGCCGTTCAAACGCTTTGAAGTCTGAAGTTGTTTGTAAACAGACTTGTAAGTCTGATTACAAACCAATTAAAGTGCTTCTGCAGCTGCTGGCGTTGCTGATGCTGCTTCTGCTGCTTGAATAACACTCAATTTACTGGGGAACACTAGAAAAGATATTAAAAAAAAACTCTTTATGAACACAGGAGGAGCAGAAAATATTTTCTCACGCCATGACTGATGACAGACTTCTGTTGGTCTGAGACAATTTCAACTTTGTCCTAGAGACATGGGGCCACTTGCTATTTCATCAAGAGCCCCAAAGAAGCGCCCACACCAAATTTGGGGTTTCTAATAATTGAAGAACGCAGAAACCCTAACCCTAATTTCAGCTAACCCTAACCCTAACCCTAGTTTCAGTCTTAACGCAACCCTAATTCAATGCAAGTCTATAGGTTGAAATTTCAACTTTGTCGTAGAGACATGGGGCCACTTGCATTTTCATCAAGAGCACCAAAGAAACACCCACGCAAAATTTGGGGCTTCTAGTACTTGAGGAACGGAGAAATCCTAACCCTAATTTCAACTAACCCTAACCCTAACCCTAGTTACAGCCTTAACGTTAACCCTAATTCAATGCAAGTCTATGGGGTGAAATTTCAACTTTGTCCTAGAGACATGGGGCCACTTGCTATTTCATCAAGAGCCCCAAAGAAGCGCCCACGCCAAATTTGGGGTTTCTAATACTTGAGGAAGACAGAAACCCTAACCCTAATTTCAGCTAACCCTAACCCTAACCCTAACCCTAGTTTCAGCCTTAACGTTAACCCTAATTCAATGCAAGTCTATGGGGTGAAATTTCAACTTTGTCCTAGAGACATGGGGCCACTTGCATTTTCATCAAGAGCCCCAAAGAAACACCCACGCAAAATTTGGGGCTTCTAGTACTTGAGGAACGCAGAAACCCTAACCCTAATTTCAACTAACCCTAACCCTAACCCTAGTTTCAGCCTTAACGTTAACCCTAATTCAATGCAAGTCTATGGGGTGAAATTTCAACTTTGTCCTAGAGACATGGGGCCACTTGCTATTTCATCAAGAGCCCCAAAGAAGCGCCCACGCCAAATTTGGGGTTTCTAATACTTGAGGAAGACAGAAACCCTAACCCTAATTTCAGCTAACCCTAACCATAACCCTAACCCTAGTTTCAGCCTTAATGTTAACCCTAATTCAATTCAAGTCTGATGGGGTTAAAATTCATTCAGACAGTGGGATGTCTTTTTTTATTGCTCTATTGTGCTTCTCTCGCTGAGTTATGCGCAGTGTGAGCAGAAAGGGTGAACTTGAGTGGAATTGTTATTTTCTGCTGAAATACATGAGGGAAACATCTCTCCTGTTGTTCCTGAGTACATTGTAGGTCCCCCCATAAGGAAATAGTTGAATTCTCAATTTAACATAAAAACTCATTCAGACAGTGGGATGTCATTTTTATTGCTCTATTGTGCTTCTCTCGCTATGTTTTGCGCAGTGTGAGCAGAAAGGGTGAACTTGAGTGGAATTGTTATTTTCTGCTGAAATACATGAGGGAAACATCTCTCCTGTTGTTCCTGAGTACATTGTAGGTCCCCCCATAAGGAAATAGTTGATTTCTCAATTTAACATGAAAACTCATTCAGACAGTGGGATGTCATTTTTTATTGCTCTATTGTGCTTCTCTCGCTGAGTTATGCGCAGTGTGAGCAGAAAGGGTGAACTTGAGTGGAATTGTTATTTTCTGCTGAAGTAAATGAGGAAAACATCTGTCCTGTTGTTCCTCAGTACATTGTAGGTTCCCCCATAAGGAAATAGTTGATTTCTCAATTTAACATGAAAACTCATTCAGACAGTGGGATGTCATTTTTTATTGCTCTATTGTGCTTCTCTCGCTGAATTATGCGCAGTGTGAGCAGAAAGGGTGAACTTTGAGTGGAACTGTTATTTTCTACTGAAATACATGAGGGAAACATCTCTCCTGTTGTTCCTCAGTACATTGTAGGTTCCCCCATAAGGAAATAGTTGATTTCTCAATTTAACATGAAAACTCATTCAGACAGTGGGATGTCATTTTTTATTGCTCTATTGTGCTTCTCTCGCTGAGTTATGCGCAGTGTGAGCAGAAAGGGTGAACTTGAGTGGAATTTTTATTTTCTGCTGAAGTAAATGAGGAAAACATCTGTCCTGTTGATCCTCAGTACATTGTAGGTTCCCCCATAAGGAAATAGTTGATTTCTCAATTTAACATGAAAACTCATTCAGACAGTGGGATGTCATTTTTTATTGCTCTATTGTGCTTCTCTCGCTGAATTATGCGCAGTGTGAGCAGAAAGGGTGAACTTGAGTGGAATTGTTATTTTCTGCTGAAATACATGAGGGAAACATCTGTCCTGTTGTTCCTCAGTACATTGTAGGTTCCCCCATAAGGAAATAGTTGATTTCTCAATTTAACATGAAAACTCATTCAGACAGTGGGATGTCATTTTTTATTGCTCTATTGTGCTTCTCTCGCTGAATTATGCGCAGTGTGAGAAGAAAGGGTGAACTTGAGTGGAATTGTTATTTTCTGCTGAAATACATGAGGGAAACATCTCTCCTGTTGTTCCTGAGTACATTGTAGGTTCCCCCATAAGGAAATAGTTGAATTCTAAATTTAACATGAAAACTCATTCAGACAGTGGGATGTCATTTTTTATTGCTCTATTGTGCTTCTCTCGCTGAATTATGCGCAGTGTGAGCAGAAAGGGTGAACTTGAGTGGAATTGTTATTTTCTGCTGAAATACATGAGGGAAACATCTCTCCTGTTGTTCCTGAGTACATTGTAGGTCCCCCCATAAGGAAATAGTTGATTTCTCAATTTAACATGAAAACTCATTCAGACAGTGGGATGTCTTTTTTTATTGCTCTATTGTGCTTCTCTCGCTGAGTTATGCGCAGTGTGAGCAGAAAGGGTGAACTTGAGTGGAATTGTTATTTTCTGCTGAAATACATGAGGGAAACATCTCTCCTGTTGTTCCTGAGTACATTGTAGGTTCCCCCATAAGGAAATAGTTGAATTCTTTTTTTTGAAGGAGCAGCAGTGATATCTGTGCTGACTGACTGTAAAATAACTCCTAATTCATTTCAGAAACAGGAGAAAAATCCTGTTTCTGAAATGAATTAAAGTCTCTATGCAAGTAAACGGCTGCACTGAGCTGCACACAGCCTTAAACTTGAACATTCATTCATACTCATCAGCCTGGAGGAATAAACAAAGCAAAACAAAGATTCAAGTGAGACTGACAATACACCAGGAAAAACAGGAGAGATGTTTTCCTAATTTTTTTCACCAGAGAATTACAATTCCATTCAAGTTCACCTTTTATGCTCGCATTGAGCATAAAGCTCTTGTTTTCTTTCACAAATTCCTGAATTCACTAATTCCGTGCCCCCACCCCCCCCCACACACACTGATTAAAGCAGATAACTTTTGAAATGTTTTTATTGTTTTTTCTTAAATAAAATTATTCCAGTTATTGATGAAAAAATTTCTATCTTGTTTCAGTGGTGTCGATTCCTTTTCATGGTTGATTTGATCTTATGCGTTTGGTGATGTGCAGTGGCACCATTACTCCTGTGGGTGGAGACACAGACCGTGTGATGAATATCAGGTGACGATCGATCACAGTCGACTCTCTGTTGGTCTGAGATTGAGGGGCACTGTGCGTATTCCGTTGCTTGATGAACACTGACCTGGTGTATTGTCAGTCTCATTTGAATCTTTGTTTTGCTAGTGTTAAAATGTAAAGCTGTGTGCAGCTCTATGCAGCTGTTTTCTTTCATAGAGACTTTAATTCAGCTCAGAAACAGGAGACACAAAGTTCTTTAAGAGTAAGTCAGCACAGATATCACTGCTGCTCCTTCAAAAAAAAAGACAACATCTCAACTTGTTGAGATAAGGCCCATAACCACAATAAAAAAAGAAATCCAAGTGGTTGAATGAGTTTTCTTTTCAAAATTTGTGTGCGACTGTTTACTTTCATAGTTGTCTTGATTCAGCTGAGGAAAAAGAGATAGAAAAAAAAATCCAACCTGTTATTCCACACACAATACAATTTGCTCAATAAAAAATGCTGCTGCTTGAAGAAAACAGACATCAAAGTGATGGAATGCGTGTTCAAACATTTTCAAAAACTTTGAAGTGTGAAGTTGTTTGTAAACAGACTTTTAGGTCTGATGATCAAAGCCGTTCAAACGCTTTGAAGTCTGAAGTTGTTTGTAAACAGACTTGTAAGTCTGATTACAAACCAATTAAAGTGCTTCTGCAGCTGCTGGCGTTGCTGATGCTGATTCTGCTGCTTGAATAACACTCAATTTACTGGGGAACACTAGAAAAGATATAAAAAAAAAAACTCTTTATGAATACAGGAGGAGCAGAAAATATTTTTTCACGCCATGACTGATGACAGACCTCTGTTGGTCTGAGAGGGAGGGGCACTGTGCGTATTCCGTTGCTTAATGTACACTGACCTGGTGTATTGTCAGTTTCATTTGAATCTTTGTTTTGCTGTGTTTATTCCTTCAGGCTCATGTGTATGAATGAGTGTTCAAGTGTAAAGCTGTGTGCAGCTCTGTGCAGCTGTTGTCTTGCATGGAGACTTTTATTCAGCTCAGAAACAGGAGAAACAGAGTTCTTTCAGAGTAAGTCAGCACAGATATCACAGCTGCTCCTTCAAAAAAAAAAAGACAACATCTCAACTTGTTTAGATAAGGCCCATAACCACAATAAAAAAAGAAATCCAAGTGGTTGAATGAGTTTTCTTTTCAAAATCTGTATGCGACTGTTTACTTTCATAGATGTCTTGATTCAGCTGAGGAACAAGAGAGAAAAAAAAATCCAACCTGTTATTCCACACACAATACAATTTGTTCAATAAAAAATGCTGCTGCTTGAAGAAAACAGACATCAAAGTGATGGAATTCGTGTTCAAACATTTTCAAAAACTTTGAAGTCTGAAGTTGTTTGTAAACAGACTTTTAGGTCTGATGATCAAAGCCGTTCAAACGCTTTGAAGTCTGAAGTTGTTTGTAAACAGATTTGTAAGTCTGATTACAAACCAATTAAAGTGCTTCAGCAGCTGCTGGCGTTGCTGATGCTGCTTCTGCTGCTTGAATAACACTCAATTTACTGGGGAACATTAAAAAAGATATTAAAAAAAACTCTTTATGAACACAGGAGGAGCAGAAAATATTTTTTCACGCCATGACTGATGACAGACCTCTGTTGGTCTGAGAGGGAGGGGCACTGTGCGTATTCCGTTGCTTAATGTACACTGACCTGGTGTATTGTCAGTCTCATTTGAATCTTTGTTTTGCTAGTGTTCAAATGTAAAGCTGTGTGCAGCTCTATGCAGCTGTTTTCTTGCATAGAGACTTTAATTCAGCTCAGAAACAGGAGACGCAAAATTCTTTCAGAGTAAGTCAGCACAGATATCACAGCTGCTCCTTCAAAAAAAAAAAGACAACATCTCAACTTGTTTAGATAAGGCCCATAACCACAATAAAAAAAGAAATCCAAGTGGTTGAATGAGTTTTCTTTTCAAAATCTGTATGTGACTGTTTACTTTCATAGATGTCTTGATTCAGCTGAGGAACAAGAGAGAAAAAAAAAATCCAACCTGTTATTCCACACAGAATACAATTTGCTCAATAAAAAATGCTGCTGCTTGAAGAAAATAGACATCAAAGTGATGGAATGCGTGTTCAAACATTATCAAAAACTTTGAAGTCTGAAGTTGTTTGTAAACAGACTTTATAGGTCTGATGATCAAAGCCGTTCAAACGCTTTGAAGTCTGAAGTTGTTTGTAAACAGACTTTTAGGTCTGATGATCAAAGCCGTTCAAACGCTTTGAAGTCTGAAGTTGTTTGTAAACAGACTTGTAATTCTGATTACAAACCAATTAAAGTGCTTCAGCAGCTGCTGGCGTTGCTGATGCTGCTTCTGCTGCTTGAATAACACTCAATTTACAGGTGAACATTAAAAAAGATATAAAAAAAAACTCTTTATGAACACAGGAGGAGCAGAAAATATTTTTTCACGCCATGACTGATGACAGACCTCTGTTGGTCTGAGAGGGAGGGGCACTGTGCGTATTCCGTTGCTTAATGTACACTGACCTGGTGTATTGTCAGTTTCATTTGAATCTTTGTTTTGCTATGTTTATTCCTTCAGGCTCATGTGTATGAATGAGTGTTCAAGTGTAAAGCTGTGTGCAGCTCTGTGCAGCTGTTGTCTTGCATGGAGACTTTCATTCAGCTCAGAAATAGGAGAAACAGAGTTCTTTCAGAGTAAGTCAGCACAGATATCACAGCTGCTCCTTCAAAAAAAAAGACAACATCTCAACTTGTTGAGATAAGGCCCAATAACCACAATAAAAAAAGAAATCCAAGTGGTTGAATGAGTTTTCTTTTCAAAATCTGTATGCGACTGTTTACTTTCATAGATGTCTTGATTCAGCTGAGGAACAAGAGAGAGAAAAAAAAATCCAACCTGTTAACTTGAGTGGAATTGTTATTTTCTGCTGAAATACATGAGGGAAACATCTCTCCTCTTGTTCTTCAGTACATTTTAGGTTCCCCCATAAGGAAATAGTTGAATTCTCAATTTAACATAAAAACTCATTCAGACAGTGGGATGTCATTTTTTATTGCTCTATTGTGCTTGTCTCGCTGAGTTATGCGCAGTGTGAGCAGAAAGGGTGAACTTTCGTGGAATTCTTATTTTCTACTGAAATACATGAGGGAAAAATTTCTCCTGTTGTTCCTCAGTACATTGTAGGTTCCCCCATAAGGAAATAGTTGAATTCTTTTTTTTGAATGAGCAGCAGTGATATCTGTGCTGACTTACTCTGAAAGAACTCTGTTTCTCTTGTTTCTGAGTTGAATTAAAATCTCTATGCAAGAAAACAGCTGCACAGAGCTGCACACAGCTTTACACTTGAACACTCATTCATACTCATCAGCCTGGAGGAATAAACAAAGCAAAACAAAGATTCAAGTGAGACTGACAATACACCAGGAAAAACAGGAGAGATGTTTTCCTAATTTTTTTCACCAGAGAATTACAATTCTATTCCAGTTCACCGTTTATGCTCGCAATGAGCATAAAGCACTTGTTTTCGTTCACAAATTCCTGAATTCACTAATTCAGTGCCCCCACTCCCCCTACACACACCGATTAAAGCAGATAACTTTTGAAATGTTTTTATTGTTTTTTCTTAAATAAAATTATTCCAGTTATTGATGAAAAAATTTCTATCTTGTTTCAGTGGTGTCGATTCATTTGCATGGTTGATTTGTTCTTATGCGTTTGGTGATGTGCAGTGGCACCATTACGCCTGTGGGTGGGGACACAGACCGTGTGATGAATATCAGGTGACGATCGATCACAGTCGACTCTCTGTTGGTCTATAATTGAGGGGCACTGTGCGTATTCCGTTGCTTGATGAACACTGACCTGGTGTATTGTCAGTCTCATTTGAATCTTTGTTTTGCTATGTTTATTCCTCCAGGCTCATGTGTATGAATGAGTGTTCAAATGTAAAGCTGTGTTCAGCTCTGTGCAGCTGATTTCTTGCATGGAGACTTTAATTCAGATCAGAAACAGGAGACACAAAGTTCTTTAAGAGTAAGTCAGCACAGATATCACTGCTGCTCCTTCCAAAAAAAAGATAACATCTCAACTTGTTGAGATAAGGCCCATAACCACAATAAAAAAAGAAATCCAAGTGGTTGAATGAGTTTTCTTTTCAAAATTTGTATGCGACTGTTTACTTTCATAGATGTCTTGATTCAGCTGAGGAACAAGACAGAGAAAAAAAAAAATCCAACCTGTTATTCCACACACAATACAATTTGTTCAATAAAAAATGCTGCTGCTTGAAGAAAACAGACATCAAAGTGATGGAATGCGTGTTCAAACATTTTCAAAAACTTTGAAGTCTGAAGTTGTTTGTAAATAGACTTTTAGGTCTGATGATCAAAGCCGTTCAAACGCTTTGAAGTCTGAAGTTGTTTTTTAAACAGACTTGTAAGTCTGATTACAAACCAATTAAAGTGCTTCTGCAGCTGCTGGCGTTGCTGATGCTGCTTCTGCTGCTTGAATAACACTCAATTTACAGGGGAACACTAAAAAAGATATAAAAAAAAAACTCTTTATGAACACAGGAGGAGCAGAAAATATTTTTTCACGCCATGACTGATGACAGACCTCTGTTGGTCTGAGAGGGAGGGGCACTGTGCGTATTCCGTTGCTTAATGTACACTGACATGGTGTATTGTCAGTTTCATTTGAATCTTTGTTTTGATATATTTATTCCTTCAGGCTCATGTGTATGAATGAGTGTTCAAGTGTAAAGCTGAGTGCAGCTCTGTGCAGCTGTTGTCTTGCATGGAGACTTTCATTCAGCTCAGAAACAGGAGAAACAGAGTTCTTTCAGAGTAAGTCAGCACAGATATCACAGCTGCTCCTTCAAAAAAAAAAAGATAACATCTCAACTTGTTTAAATAAGGCCTATAACCACAATAAAAAAAGAAATCCAAGTGGTTGAATGAGTTTTCTTTTCAAAATCTGTATGCGACTGTTTACTTTCATAGTTGTCTTGATTCAGCTGAGGAACAAGAGAGAGAAAAAAAAAATCCAACCTGTTATTCCACACACAATCCAATTTGCTCAATAAAAAATGCTGCTGCTTGAAGAAAACAGACATCAAAGTGATGGAATGCGTGTTCAAACATTTTCAAAAACTTTGAAGTCTGAAGTTGTTTGTAAACAGACTTATAGGTCTGATGATCAAAACCGTTCAAACGCTTTGAAGTCTGAAGTTGTTTGTAAACAGACTTTTAGGTCTGATGATCAAAGCCGTTCAAACGCTTTGAAGTCTGAAGTTGTTTGTAAACAGACTTGTAAGTCTGATTACAAACCAATTAAAGTGCTTCTGCAGCTGCTGGCGTTGCTGATGCTGATTCTGCTGCTTGAATAACACTCAATTTACTGGGGAACACTAGAAAAGATATAAAAAAAAAAACTCTTTATGAACACAGGAGGAGCAGAAAATATTTTTTCACGCCATGACTGATGACAGACCTCTGTTGGTCTGAGAGGGAGGGGCACTGTGCGTATTCCGTTGCTTAATGTACACTGACCTGGTGTATTGTCAGTTTCATTTGAATCTTTGTTTTGCTGTGTTTATTCCTTCAGGCTCATGTGTATGAATGAGTGTTCAAGTGTAAAGCTGTGTGCAGCTCTGTGCAGCTGTTGTCTTGCATGGAGACTTTTATTCAGCTCAGAAACAGGAGAAACAGAGTTCTTTCAGAGTAAGTCAGCACAGATATAACTGCTGCTCCTTCAAAAAAAAAAAGACAACATCTCAACTAGTTTAGATAAGGCCCATAACCACAATAAAAAAAGAAATCCAAGTGGTTGAATGAGTTTTCTTTTCAAAATCTGTATGCGACTGTTTACTTTCATAGATGTCTTGATTCAGCTGAGGAACAAGAGAGAAAAAAAATCCAACCTGTTATTCCACACAGAATACAATTTGCTTAATAAAAAATGCTGCTGCTTGAAGAAAACAGACATCAAAGTGATGGAATTCGTGTTCAAACATTTTCAAAAACTTTGAAGTCTGAAGTTGTTTGTAAACAGACTTTTAGGTCTGATGATCAAAGCCGTTCAAATGCTTTGAAGTCTGAAGTTGTTTGTAAACAGATTTGTAAGTCTGATTACAAACCAATTAAAGTGCTTCAGCAGCTGCTGGCGTTGCTGATGCTGCTTCTGCTGCTTGAATGACACTCAATTTACTGGGGAACATTAAAAAAGATATTAAAAAAAACTCTTTATGAACACAGGAGGAGCAGAAAATATTTTTTCACGCCATGACTGATGACAGACCTCTGTTGGTCTGAGAGGGAGGGGCACTGTGCGTATTCCGTTGCTTAATGTACACTGACCTGGTGTATTGTCAGTTTCATTTGAATCTTTGTTTTGATATATTTATTCCTTCAGGCTCATGTGTATGAATGAGTGTTCAAGTGTAAAGCTGAGTGCAGCTCTGTGCAGCTGCTGTCTTGTATGGAGACTTTCATTCAGCTCAGAAACAGGAGAAACAGAGTTCTTTCAGAGTAAGTCAGCACAGATATCACAGCTGCTCCTTCAAAAAAAAAAAGACAACATCTCAACTTGTTTAGATAAGGCCCATAACCACAATAAAAAAAGAAATCCAAGTGGTTGAATGAGTTTTCTTTTCAAAATCTGTATGCGACTGTTTACTTTCATAGATGTCTTGATTCAGCTGAGGAACAAGAGAGAAAAAAAAAATCCAACGTGTTATTCCACACACAATACAATTTGCTCAATAAAAAATGCTGCTGCTTGAAGAAAACAGACATCAAAGTGATGGAATGCGTGTTCAAACATTTTCAAAAACTTTGAAATCTGAAGTTGTTTGTAAACAGACTTATAGGTTTGATGATCAAAGCCGTTCAAACGCTTTGAAGTCTGAAGTTGTTTGTAAACAGACTTTTAGGTCTGATGATCAAAGCCGTTCAAACGCTTTGAAGTCTGAAGTTGTTTGTAAACAGACTTGTAAGTCTGATTACAAACCAATTAAAGTGCTTCTGCAGCTGCTGGCATTGCTGATGCTGCTTCTGCTGCCTGAATTACACTCAATTTACTGGGGAACACTAGAAAAGATATTAAAAAAAAACTCTTTATGAACACAGGAGGAGCAGAAAATATTTTCTCACGCCATGACTGATGACAGACTTCTGTTGGTCTGAGACAATTTCAACTTTGTCCTAGAGACATGGGGCCACTTGTTATTTCATCAAGAGCCCCAAAGAAGCGCCCACACCAAATTTGGGGTTTCTAATAATTGAAGAACGCAGAAACCCTAACCCTAACTTCAGCTAACCCTAACCCTAACCCTAGTTTCAGTCTTAACGCAACCCTAATTCAATGCAAGTCTATAGGTTGAAATTTCAACTTTGTCGTAGAGACATGGGGCCACTTGCATTTTCATCAAGAGCACCAAAGAAACACCCACGCAAAATTTGGGGCTTCTAGTACTTGAGGAACGGAGAAATCCTAACCCTAATTTCAACTAACCCTAACCCAAACCCTAGTTTCAGCCTTAACGTTAACCCTAATTCAATGCAAGTCTATGGGGTGAAATTTCAACTTTGTCCTAGAGACATGGGGCCACTTGCTATTTCATCAAGAGCCCCAAAGAATCGCCCACGCCAAATTTGGGGTTTCTAATACTTGAGGAAGACAGAAACCCTAACACTAATTTCAGCTAACCCTAACCCTAACCCTAACCCTAGTTTCAGCCTTAACGTTAACCCTAATTCAATGCAAGTCTATGGGGTGAAATTTCAACTTTGTCCTAGAGACATGGGGCCACTTGCATTTTCATCAAGAGCCCCAAAGAAACACCCACGCAAAATTTGGGGCTTCTAGTACTTGAGGAACGCAGAAACCCTAACCCTAATTTCAACTAACCCTAACCCTAACCCTAGTTTCAGCCTTAACGTTAACCCTAATTCAATGCAAGTCTATGGGGTGAAATTTCAACTTTGTCCTAGAGACATGGGGCTACTTGCTATTTCATCAAGAGCCCCAAAGAAGCGCCCACGCCAAATTTGGGGTTTCTAATACTTGAGGAAGACAGAAACCCTAACCCTAGTTTCAGCCTTAATGTTAACCCTAATTCAATTCAAGTCTGATGGGGTTAAAATTCATTCAGACAGTGGGATGTCTTTTTTTATTGCTCTATTGTGCTTCTCTCGAAGAGTTATGCGCAGTGTGAGCAGAAAGGGTGAACTTGAGTGGAATTGTTATTTTCTGCTGAAATACATGAGGGAAACATCTCTCCTGTTGTTCCTCAGTACATTGTAGGTTCCCCCATAAGGAAATAGTTGAGTTCTCAATTTAACATGAAAACTCATTCAGACAGTGGGATGTCATTTTTTATTGCTCTATTGTGCTTCTCTCGCTGAGTTATGCGCAGTGTGAGCAGAAAGGGTGAACTTGAGTGGAATTGTTATTTTCTACTGAAATACATGAGGGAAACATCTGTCCTGTTGTTCCTCAGTACATTGTAGGTTCCCACATAAGGAAATAGTTGATTTCTCAATTTAACATGAAAACTCATTCAGACAGTGGGATGTCATTTTTTATTGCTCTATTGTGCTTCTCTCGCTGAGTGATGCGCAGTGTGAGCAGAAAGGGTGAACTTGAGTGGAATTGTTATTTTCTGCTGAAATACATGAGGGAAACATCTCTCCTGTTGTTCCTGAGTACATTGTAGGTCCCCCCATAAGGAAATAGTTGAATTCTCAATTTAACATAAAAACTCATTCAGACAGTGGGATGTCATTTTTATTGCTCTATTGTGCTTCTCTCGCTATGTTATGCGCAGTGTGAGCAGAAAGGGTGAACTTGAGTGGAATTGTTATTTTCTGCTGAAATACATGAGGGAAACATCTCTCCTGTTGTTCCTGAGTACATTGTAGGTTCCCCCATAAGGAAATAGTTGATTTCTCAATTTAACATGAAAACTCATTCAGACAGTGGGATGTCATTTTTTATTGCTCTATTGTGCTTCTCTCGCTGAGTTATGCGCAGTGTGAGCAGAAAGGGTGAACTTGAGTGGAATTGTTATTTTCTGCTGAAATACATGAGGGAAACATCTGTCCTGTTGTTCCTCACTACATTGTAGTTTCCCCCATAAGGAAATAGTTGATTTCTCAATTTAACATGAAAACTCATTCAGACAGTGGGATGTCATTTTTTATTGCTCTATTGTGCTTCTCTCGCTGAGTTATGCACAGTGTGAGCAGAAAGGGTGAACTTTGAGTGGAACTGTTATTTTCTGCTGAAATACATGAGGGAAACATCTCTCCTGTTGTTCCTCAGTACATTGTAGGTTCCCCCATAAGGAAATAGTTGATTTCTCAATGTAACATGAAAACTCATTCAGACAGTGGGATGTCATTTTTTATTGCTCTATTGTGCTTCTCTCGCTGAATTATGCGCAGTGTGAGCAGAAAGGGTGAACTTGAGTGGAATTGTTATTTTCTGCTGAAATACATGAGGGAAACATCTCTCCTGTTGTTCCTGAGTACATTGTAGGTCCCCCCATAAGGAAATAGTTGATTTCTCAATTTAACATGAAAACTCATTCAGACAGTGGGATGTCATTTTTTATTGCTCTATTGTGCTTCTCTCGCTGAGTTATGCGCAGTGTGAGCAGAAAGGGTGAACTTGAGTGGAATTGTTATTTTCTGCTGAAATACATGAGGGAAACATCTCTCCTGTTGTTCCTGAGTACATTGTAGGTCCCCCCATAAGGAAATAGTTGATTTCTCAATTTAACATGAAAACTCATTCAGACAGTGGGATGTCATTTTTTATTGCTCTATTGTGCTTCTCTCGCTGAGTTATGCGCAGTGTGAGCAGAAAGGGTGAACTTGAGTGGAATTGTTATTTTCTGCTGAAATACATGAGGGAAACATCTGTCCTGTTGTTCCTCAGTACATTGTAGGTTCCCCCATAAGGAAATAGTTGATTTCTCAATTTAACATGAAAACTCATTCAGACAGTGGGATGTCATTTTGTATTGCTCTATTGTGCTTCTCTCGCTGAATTATGCGCAGTGTGAGCAGAAAGGGTGAACTTGAGTAGAATTGTTATTTTCTGCTGAAATACATGAGAGAAACATCTCTCTTGTTGTTCCTGAGTACATTGTAGGTCCCCCCATAAGGAAATAGTTGATTTCTCAATTTAACATGAAAACTCATTCAGACAGTGGGATGTCTTTTTTTATTGCTCTATTGTGCTTCTCTCGCTGAGTTATGCGCAGTGTGAGCAGAAAGGGTGAACTTGAGTGGAATTGTTATTTTCTGCTGAAATACATGAGGGAAACATCTCTCCTGTTGTTCCTGAGTACATTGTAGGTTCCCCCATAAGGAAATAGTTGATTTCTCAATTTAACATGAAAACTCATTCAGACAGTGGGATGTCATTTTTTATTGCTCTATTGTGCTTCTCTCGCTGAATTATGCGCAGTGTGAGCAGAAAGGGTGAACTTGAGTGGAATTGTTATTTTCTGCTGAAATACATGGGGGAAACATCTCTCCTGTTGTTCCTCTGTACATTGTAGGTTCCCCCATAAGGAAATAGTTGATTTCCCAATTTAACATGAAAACTCATTCAGACAGTGGGATGTCATTTTTTATTGCTCTATTGTGCTTCTCTCGCTGAGTTATGCGCAGTGTGAGCAGAAAGGGTGAACTTGAGTGGAATTGTTATTTTCTGCTGAAATACATGAGGGAAACATCTCTCCTGTTGTTCCTCACTACATTGTAGGTTCCCCCATAAGGAAATAGTTGAATTCTTTTTTTTGAAGGAGCAGCAGTGATATCTGTGCTGACTGACTGTAAAATAACTCCTAATTCATTTCAGAAACAGGAGAAAAATCCTGTTTCTGAAATGAATTAAAGTCTCTATGCAAGTAAACGGCTGCACTGAGCTGCACACAGCCTTAAACTTGAACATTCATTCATATTCATCTGCCTGGAGGAATAAACAAAGCAAAACTAAGATTCAAATGAGACTGACAATAGAGGAACAACAGGAAAGATTTTTTCCTTATTTTTTCCACCAGAGAATTACAATTCCATTCAAGTTCACCTTTTATGCTCGCATTGAGCATAAAGCTCTTGTTTTCTTTCACAAATTCCTGAATTCACTAATTCCGTGCCCCCACTCCCCCCCCACACACTGATTAAAGCAGATAACTTTTGAAATGTTTTTATTGTTTTTTCTTAAATAAAATTATTCCAGTTATTGATGAAAAAATTTCTATCTTGTTTCAGTGGTGTCGATTCCTTTTCATGGTTGATTTGTTCTTATGCGTTTGGTGATGTGCAGTGGCCCCATTACGCCTGTGGGTGGGGACACAGACCGTGTGATGAATATCAGGTGACGATCGATCACAGTCGACTCTCTGTTGGTCTATAATTGAGGGGCACTGTGCGTATTCCGTTGCTTGATGAACACTGACCTGGTGTATTGTCAGTCTCATTTGAATCTTTGTTTTGCTATGTTTATTCCTCCAGGCTCATGTGTATGAATGAGTGTTCAAATGTAAAGCTGTGTTCAGCTCTGTGCAGCTGATTTCTTGCATGGAGACTTTAATTCAGATCAGAAACAGGAGACACAAAGTTCTTTAAGAGTAAGTCAGCACAGATATCACTGCTGCTCCTTCAAAAAAAAAGATAACATCTCAACTTGTTGAGATAAGGCCCATAACCACAATAAAAAAAGAAATCCAAGTGGTTGAATGAGTTTTCTTTTCAAAATGTGTATGCGACTGTTTACTTTCATAGATGTCTTGATTCAGCTGAGGAACAAGACAGAGAAAAAAAAAAATCCAACCTGTTATTCCACACACAATACAATTTGTTCAATAAAAAATGCTGCTGCTTGAAGAAAACAGACATCAAAGTGATGGAATGCGTGTTCAAACATTTTCAAAAACTTTGAAGTCTGAAGTTGTTTGTAAATAGACTTTTAGGTCTGATGATCAAAGCCGTTCAAACGCTTTGAAGTCTGAAGTTGTTTTTTAAACAGACTTGTAAGTCTGATTACAAACCAATTAAAGTGCTTCTGCAGCTGCTGGCGTTGCTGATGCTGCTTCTGCTGCTTGAATAACACTCAATTTACAGGGGAACACTAGAAAAGTTGTAAAAAAAAAAACTCTTTATGAACACAGGAGGAGCAGAAAATATTTTTTCACGCCATGACTGATGACAGACCTCTGTTGGTCTGAGAGGGAGGGGCACTGTGCGTATTCCGTTGCTTAATGTACACTGACCTGGTGTATTGTCAGTTTCATTTGAATCTTTGTTTTGCTGTGTTTATTCCTTCAGGCTCATGTGTATGAATGAGTGTTCAAGTGTAAAGCTGTGTGCAGCTCTGTGCAGCTGTTGTCTTGCATGGAGACTTTTATTCAGCTCAGAAACAGGAGAAACAGAGTTCTTTCAGAGTAAGTCAGCACAGATATCACAGCTGCTCCTTCAAAAAAAAAAAGACAACATCTCAACTTGTTTAGATAAGGCCCATAACCACAATAAAAAAAGAAATCCAAGTGGTTGAATGAGTTTTCTTTTCAAAATCTGTATGCGACTGTTTACTTTCATAGTTGTCTTGATTCAGCTGAGGAACAAGAGAGAAAAAAAAAATCCAACGTGTTATTCCACACACAATACAATTTGCTCAATAAAAAATGCTGCTGCTTGAAGAAAACAGACATCAAAGTGATGGAATGCGTGTTCAAACATTTTCAAAAACTTTGAAGTCTGAAGTTGTTTGTAAACAGACTTATAGGTTTGATGATCAAAGCCGTTCAAACGCTTTGAAGTCTGAAGTTGTTTGTAAACAGACTTTTAGGTCTGATGATCAAAGCCGTTCAAACGCTTTGAAGTCTGAAGTTGTTTGTAAACAGACTTGTAAGTCTGATTACAAACCAATTAAAGTGCTTCTGCAGCTGCTGGCGTTGCTGATGCTGCTTCTGCTGCTTGAATAACACTCAATTTACTGGGGAACACTAGAAAAGATATTAAAAAAAAACTCTTTATGAACACAGGAGGAGCAGAAAATATCTTCTCACGCAATGACTGATGACAGACTTCTGTTGGTCTGAGACAATTTCAACTTTGTCCTAGAGACATGGGGCCACTTGCTATTTCATCAAGAGCCCCAAAGAAGCGCCCACACCAAATTTGGGGTTTCTAATAATTGAAGAACGCAGAAACCCTAACCCTAATTTCAGCTAACCCTAACCCTAACCCTAGTTTCAGCCTTAACGTTAACCCTAATTCAATGCAAGTCTATGGGGTGAAATTTCAACTTTGTCCTAGAGACATGGGGCCACTTGCATTTTCATCAAGAGCCTCAAAGAAACACCCACGCAAAATTTGGGGCTTCTAGTACTTGAGGAACGCAGAAACCCTAACCCTAATTTCAACTAACCCTAACCCTAACCCTAGTTTCAGCCTTAATGTTAACCCTAATTCAATTCAAGTCTGATGGGGTTAAAATTCATTCAGACAGTGGGATGTCATTTTTTATTGCTCTATTGTGCTTCTCTCGCTGAGTTATGCGCAGTGTGAGCAGAAAGGGTGAACTTGAGTGGAATTGTTATTTTCTGCTGAAATACATGAGGGAAACATCTCTCCTGTTGTTCCTGAGTACATTGTAGGTCCCCCCATAAGGAAATAGTTGAATTCTCAATTTAACATAAAAACTCATTCAGACAGTGGGATGTCATTTTTATTGCTCTATTGTGCTTCTCTCGCTGAGTTATGCGCAGTGTGAGCAGAAAGGGTGAACTTGAGTGGAATTGTTATTTTCTGCTGAAATACATGAGGGAAACATCTCTCCTGTTGTTCCTGAGTACATTGTAGGTCCCCCCATAAGGAAATAGTTGAATTCTCAATTTAACATAAAAACTCATTCAGACAGTGGGATGTCATTTTTATTGCTCTATTGTGCTTCTCTCGCTGAGTTATGCGCAGTGTGAGCAGAAAGGGTGAACTTGAGTGGAATTGTTATTTTCTGCTGAAATACATGAGGGAAACATCTCTCCTGTTGTTCCTGAGTACATTGTAGGTTCCCCCATAAGGAAATAGTTGATTTCTCAATTTAACATGAAAACTCATTCAGACAGTGGGATGTCATTTTTTATTGCTCTATTGTGCTTCTCTCGCTGAGTTATGCACAGTGTGAGCAGAAAGGGTGAACTTTGAGTGGAACTGTTATTTTCTGCTGAAATACATGAGGGAAACATCTCTCCTGTTGTTCCTCAGTACATTGTAGGTTCCCCCATAAGGAAATAGTTGATTTCTCAATTTAACATGAAAACTCATTCAGACAGTGGGATGTCATTTTTTATTGCTCTATTGTGCTTCTCTCGCTGAATTATGCGCAGTGTGAGCAGAAAGGGTGAACTTTGAGTGGAACTGTTATTTTCTGCTGAAATACATGAGGGAAACAGCTCTCCTGTTGTTCCTCACTACATTGTAGGTTCCCCCATAAGGAAATAGTTGATTTCTCAATTTAACATGAAAACTCATTCAGACAGTGGGATGTCATTTTTTATTGCTCTATTGTGCTTCTCTCGCTGAATTATGCGCAGTGTGAGCAGAAAGGGTGAACTTTGAGTGGAACTGTTATTTTCTGCTGAAATACATGAGGGAAACAGCTCTCCTGTTGTTCCTCACTACATTGTAGGTTCCCCCATAAGGAAATAGTTGATTTCTCAATTTAACATGAAAACTCATTCAGACAGTGGGATGTCATTTTTTATTGCTCTATTGTGCTTCTCTCGCTAAGTTATGCGCAGTGTGAGCAGAAAGGGTGAACTTGAGTGGAATTGTTATTTTCTGCTGAAATACATGAGGGAAACATCTGTCCTGTTGTTCCTCAGTACATTGTAGGTTACCCCATAAGGAAATAGTTGATTTCTCAATTTAACATGAAAACTCATTCAGACAGTGGGATGTCATTTTTTATTGCTCTATTGTGCTTCTCTCGCTGAGTTATGCGCAGTGTGAGCAGAAAGGGTGAACTTGAGTGGAATTGTTATTTTCTGCTGAAATACATGAGGGAAACATCTCTCCTGTTGTTCCTGAGTACATTGTAGGTTCCCCCATAAGGAAATAGTTGAATTCTAAATTTAACATGAAAACTCATTCAGACAGTGGGATGTCATTTTTTTATTGCTCTATTGTGCTTCTCTCGCTGAGTTATGCGCAGTGTGAGCAGAAAGGGTGAACTTGAGTGGAATTGTTATTTTCTGCTGAAATACATGAGGGAAACATCTCTCCTGTTGTTCCTGAGTACATTGTAGGTTCCCCCATAAGGAAATAGTTGAATTCTAAATTTAACATGAAAACTCATTCAGACAGTGGGATGTCATTTTTTATTGCTCTATTGTGCTTCTCTCGCTGAATTATGCGCAGTGTGAGCAGAAAGGGTGAACTTGAGTGGAATTGTTATTTTCTGCAGAAATACATGAGGGAAACATCTCTCCTGTTGTTCCTCAGTACATTGTAGGTTCCCCCATAAGGAAATAGTTGATTTCTCAATTTAACATGAAAACTCATTCAGACAGTGGGATGTCATTTTTTATTGCTCTATTGTGCTTCTCTCGCTGAATTATGCGCAGTGTGAGCAGAAAGGGTGAACTTGAGTGGAATTGTTATTTTCTGCTGAAATACATGGGGGAAACATCTCTCCTGTTGTTCCTCTGTACATTGTAGGTTCCCCCATAAGGAAATAGTTGAATTCTTTTTTTTGAAGGAGCAGCAGTGATATCTCGTGCTGACTTACTCTGAAAGAACTCTGTTTCTCTTGTTTCTGAGCTGAATTAAAATCTCTATGCAAGAAAACAGCTGCACAGAGCTGCACACAGCTTTACACTTGAACACTCATTCATACTCATCAGCCTGGAGGAATAAACAAAGCAAAACAAAGATTCAAGTGAGACTGACAATACACCAGGAAAAACAGGAGAGATGTTTTCCTTATGTTTTTCACCAGAGAATTACAATTCCATTCAAGTTCACCGTTTATGCTCGCAATGAGCATAAAGCACTTGTTTTCTTTCACAAATTCCTGAATTCACTAATTCAGTGCCCCCACTCCCCCCACACACACCGATTAAAGCAGATAACTTTTGAAATGTTTTTATTGTTTTTTCTTAAATAAAATTATTCCAGTTATTGATGAAAAAAATTCTATCTTGTTTCAGTGGTGTCGATTCATTTGCATGGTTGATTTGTTCTTATGCGTTTGGTGATGTGCAGTGGCACCATTACGCCTGTGGGTGGGGACACAGACCGTGTGATGAATATCAGGTGACGATCGATCACAGTCGACTCTCTGTTGGTCTATATTGAGGGGCACTGTGCGTATTCCGTTGCTTGATGAACACTGACCTGGTGTATTGTCAGTCTCATTTGAATCTTTGTTTTGCTATGTTTATTCCTCCAGGCTCATGTGTATGAATGAGTGTTCAAATGTAAAGCTGTGTTCAGCTCTGTGCAGCTGATTTCTTGCACGGAGACTTTAATTCAGATCAGAAAAAGGAGACACAAAGTTCTTTAAGAGTAAGTCAGCACAGATATCACTGCTGCTCCTTCAAAAAAAAAGATAACATCTCAACTTGTTGAGATAAGGCCCATAACCACAATAAAAAAAGAAATCCAAGTGGTTGAATGAGTTTTCTTTTCAAAATTTGTATGCGATTGTTTACTTTCATAGATGTCTTGATTCAGCTGAGGAACAAGACAGAGAAAAAAAAAAAATCCAACCTGTTATTCCACACACAATACAATTTGTTCAATAAAAAATGCTGCTGCTTGAAGAAAACAGACATCAAAGTGATGGAATGCGTGTTCAAACATTTTCAAAAACTTTGAAGTCTGAAGTTGTTTGTAAATAGACTTTTAGGTCTGATGATCAAAGCCGTTCAAACGCTTTGAAGTCTGAAGTTGTTTTTTAAACAGACTTGTAAGTCAGATTACAAACCAATTAAAGTGCTTCTGCAGCTGCTGGCGTTGCTGATGCTGCTTCTGCTGCTTGAATAACACTCAATTTACAGGGGAACACTAAAAAAGATATAAAAAAAAAACTCTTTATGAACACAGGAGGAGCAGAAAATATTTTTTCACGCCATGACTGATGACAGACCTCTGTTAGTCTGAGAGGGAGGGGCACTGTGCGTATTCCGTTGCTTAATGTACACTGACCTGGTGTATTGTCAGTTTCATTTGAATCTTTGTTTTGATATATTTATTCCTTCAGGCTCATGTGTATGAATGAGTGTTCAAGTGTAAAGCTGAGTGCAGCTCTGTGCAGCTGTTGTCTTGCATGGAGACTTTCATTCAGCTCAGAAACAGGAGAAACAGAGTTCTTTCAGAGTAAGTCAGCACAGATATCACAGCTGCTCCTTCAAAAAAAAAAAGATAACATCTCAACTTGTTTAGATAAGGCCCATAACCACAATAAAAAAAGAAATCCAAGTGGTTGAATGAGTTTTCTTTTCAAAATCTGTATGCTACTGTTTACTTTCATAGTTGTCTTGATTCAGCTGAGGAACAAGAGAGAAAAAAAAAAATCCAACCTGTTATTCCACACACAATACAATTTGCTCAATAAAAAATGCTGCTGCTTGAAGAAAACAGACATCAAAGTGATGGAATGCGTGTTCAAACATTTTCAAAAACTTTGAAGTCTGAAGTTGTTTGTAAACAGACTTATAGGTCTGATGATCAAAACCGTTCAAACGCTTTGAAGTCTGAAGTTGTTTGTAAACAGACTTTTAGGTCTGATGATCAAAGCCGTTCAAACGCTTTGAAGTCTGAAGTTGTTTGTAAACAGACTTTTAGGTCTGATGATCAAAGCCGTTCAAACGCTTTGAATTCTGAAGTTGTTTGTAAACAGACTTGTAAGTCTGATTACAAACCAATTAAAGTGCTTCTGCAGCTGCTGGCGTTGCTGATGCTGATTCTGATGCTTGAATAACACTCAATTTACTGGGGAACACTAGAAAAGATATTAAAAAAAAACTCTTTATGAACACAGGAGGAGCAGAAAATATTTTCTCACGCCATGACTGATGACAGACTTCTGTTGGTCTGAGACAATTTCAACTTTGTCCTAGAGACATGGGGCCACTTGCTATTTCATCAAGAGCCCCAAAGAAGCGCCCACACCAAATTTGGGGTTTCTAATAATTGAAGAACGCAGAAACCCTAACCCTAATTTCAGCTAACCCTAACCCTAACCCTAGTTTCAGTCTTAACGCAACCCTAATTCAATGCAAGTCTATAGGTTGAAATTTCAACTTTGTCGTAGAGACATGGGGCCACTTGCATTTTCATCAAGAGCACCAAAGTAACACCCACGCAAAATTTGGGGCTTCTAGTACTTGAGGAACGGAGAAATCCTAACCCTAATTTCAACTAACCCTAACCCTAACCCTAGTTTCAGCCTTAACGTTAACCCTAATTCAATGCAAGTCTATGGGGTGAAATTTCAACTTTGTCCTAGAGACATGGGGCCACTTGCATTTTCATCAAGAGCCCCAAAGAAACCCCCACGCAAAATTTGGGGCTTCTAGTACTTGAGGAACGCAGAAACCCTAACCCTAATTTCAACTAACCCTAACCCTAACCCTAGTTTCAGCCTTAACGTTAACCCTAATTCAATGCAAGTCTATGGGGTGAAATTTCAACTTTGTCCTAGAGACATGGGACCACTTGCTATTTCATCAAGAGCCCCAAAGAAGCGCCCCCGCCAAATTTGGGGTTTCTAATACTTGAGGAAAGCAGAAACCCTAACCCTAATTTCAGCTAACCCTAACCCTAACCCAAACCCTAGTTTCAGCCTTAATGTTAACCCTAAATTCAATTCAAGTCTGATGGGGTTAAAATTCATTCAGACAGTGGGATGTCTTTTTTTATTGCTCTATTGTGCTTCTCTCGCTGAGTTATGCGCAGTGTGAGCAGAAAGGGTGAACTTGAGTGGAATTGTTATTTTCTGCTGAAATACATGAGGGAAACATCTCTCCTGTTGTTCCTGAGTACATTGTAGGTCCCCCCATAAGGAAATAGTTGATTTCTCAATTTAACATGAAAACTCATTCAGACAGTGGGATGTCATTTTTTATTGCTCTATTGTGCTTCTCTCGCTGAGTTATGCGCAGTGTGAGCAGAAAGGGTGAACTTGAGTGGAATTGTTATTTTCTGCTGAAATACATGAGGGAAACATCTCTCCTGTTTTTCATGAGTACATTGTAGGTTCCCCCATAAGGAAATAGTTGAATTCTCAATTTAACATGAAAACTCATTCAGACAGTGGGATGTCATTTTTTATTGCTCTATTGTGCTTCTCTCGCTGAGTTATGCGCAGTGTGAGCAGAAAGGGTGAACTTGAGTGGAATTGTTATTTTCTGCTGAAATACATGAGGGAAACATCTCTCCTGTTGTTCCTGAGTACATTGTAGGTTCCCCCATAAGGAAATAGTTGAATTCTCAATTTAACATGAAAACTCATTCAGACAGTGGGATGTCATTTTTTATTGCTCTATTGTGCTTCTCTCGCTGAGTTATGCGCAGTGTGAGCAGAAAGGGTGAACTTGAGTGGAATTGTTATTTTCTGCTGAAATACATGAGGGAAACATCTGTCCTGTTGTTCCTCACTAAATTGTAGGTTCCCCCATAAGGAAATAGTTGATTTCTCAATTTAACATGAAAAATCATTCAGACAGTGGGATGTCATTTTTTTATTGCTCTATTGTGCTTCTCTCGCTGAGTTATGCGCAGTGTGAGCAGAAAGGGTGAACTTGAGTGGAATTGTTATTTTCTGCTGAAATACATGAGGGAAACATCTCTCCTGTTGTTCCTCACTAAATTGTAGGTTCCCCCATAAGGAAATAGTTGATTTCTCAATTTAACATGAAAAATCATTCAGACAGTGGGATGTCATTTTTTTATTGCTCTATTGTGCTTCTCTCGCTGAGTTATGCGCAGTGTGAGCAGAAAGGGTGAACTTGAGTGGAATTGTTATTTTCTGCTGAAATACATGAGGGAAACATCTCTCCTGTTGTTCCTGAGTACATTTTAGGTTCCCCCATAAGGAAATAGTTGAATTCTCAATTTAACATGAAAACTCATTCAGACAGTGGGATGTCATTTTTTATTGCTCTATTGTGCTTCTCTCGCTGAGTTATGCGCAGTGTGAGCAGAAAGGGTGAACTTGAGTGGAATTGTTATTTTCTCCTGAAATACATGAGGGAAACATCTCTCCTGTTGTTCCTCAGTACACTGTAGGTTCCCCCATAAGGAAATAGTTGATTTCTCAATTTAACATGAAAACTCATTCAGACAGTGGGATGTCATTTTTTATTGCTCTATTGTGCTTCTCTCGCTGAGTTATGCGCAGTGTGAGCAGAAAGGGTGAACTTGAGTGGAATTGTTATTTTCTCCTGAAATACATGAGGGAAACATCTCTCCTGTTGTTCCTCAGTACACTGTAGGTTCCCCCATAAGGAAATAGTTGATTTCTCAATTAAACATGAAAACTCATTCAGACAGTGGGATGTCATTTTTTATTGCTCTATTGTGCTTCTCTCGCTGAGTTATGCGCAGTGTGAGCAGAAAGGGTGAACTTGAGTGGAATTGTTATTTTCTGCTGAAATACATGAGGGAAACATCTCTCCTGTTGTTCCTCAGTACATTGTAGGTTCCCCCATAAGGAAATAGTTGAGTTCTCAATTTAACATGAAAACTCATTCAGACAGTGGGATGTCATTTTTTATTGCTCTATTGTGCTTCTCTCGCTGAGTTATGCGCAGTGTGAGCAGAAAGGGTGAACTTGAGTGGAATTGTTATTTTCTACTGAAATACATGAGGGAAACATCTCTCCTGTTGTTCCTCAGTAGATTGTACGTTCCCCCATAAGGAAATAGTTGATTTCTCAATTTAACATGAAAACTCATTCAGACAGTGGGATGTCATTTTTATTGCTCTATTGTGCTTCTCTCGCTGAGTTATGCGCAGTGTGAGCAGAAAGGTTGAACTTGAGTGGAATTGTTATTTTCTGCTGAAATACATGAGGGAAACATCTCTCCTGTTGTTCCTGAGTACATTGTAGGTTCCCCCATAAGGAAATAGTTGATTTCTCAATTTAACATGAAAACTCATTCAGACAGTGGGATGTCATTTTTTATTGCTCTATTGTGCTTCTCTCGCTGAGTTATGCGCAGTGTGAGCAGAAAGGGTGAACTTTGAGTGGAACTGTTATTTTCTGCTGAAATACATGAGGGAAACATCTCTCCTGTTGTCCCTCAGTACATTGTAGGTTCCCCCATAAGGAAATAGTTGAATTCTTTTTTTCGAAAGAGCAGCAGTGATATCTGTGCTGACTTACTCTGAAAGAACTCTGTTTCTCCTGTTTCTGAGCTGAATGAAAGTCTCCATGCAAGACAACAGCTGCACACAGCTGCACACAGCTTTACACTTGAACACTCATTCATACACATGAGCCTGGAAGAATAAACAGAGGTCTGTCATCAGTCATGGCGTGAAAAAATATTTTCTGCTCCTCCTTTGTTCATAAAGAGCTTTTGTTTTATATCTTTTTTAATGTTCCCCAGTAAATTGAATGTTATTCAAGCAGCAGAAGCAGCATCAGCAACGCCAGCAGCTGCTGAAGCACTTTAATTGGTTTGTAATCAGACTTACAAGTCTGTTTACAAACAACTTCAGACTTCAAAGCGTTTGAACGGCTTTGATCATCAGACCTAAAAGTCTGTTTACAAACACAACTTCAGACTTCAAAGCTTTTGCAAATATTTCAACACGCATTCCATCACTTTGATGTCTGTTTTCTTCAAGCAGCAGCATTTTTTATTGAGCAAATTGTATTCTGTGTGGAATAACAGGTTGGATTTTTTTTTTCTCTCTTGTTCCTCAGCTGAATCAAGACATCTATGAAAGTGAACAGTCGCATACAGATTTTGAAAAGAAAACTCATTCAACCACTTGGATTTCTTCTTTTATTGTGGTTATGGGCCTTATCTCAACAAGTTGAGATGTTTTCTTTTTTGTTGAAGGAGCAGCTGTGATATCTGTGCTGACCTACTCTGAAAGAACTCTGTTTCTCCTGTTTCTGAGCTGAATGAAAGTCTCCATGCAAAGACAACAGCTGCACACAGCTGCACACAGCTTTACACTTGAACACTCATTCATACACATCAGCCTGAAGGAATAAACAGAGGTCTATCAACAGTCATGGCGTGAAAAAATATTTTCTGCTCCTCCTGTGTTCATAAAGAGTTTTTTTTTATATCTTTTTTAATGTTCCCCAGTAAATTGAGTGTTATTCAAGCAGCAGAAGCAGCATCAGCAACGCCAGCAGCTGCTGAAGCACTTTAATTGGTTTGTAATCAGACTTACAAGTCTGTTTACAAACAACTTCAGACTTCAAAGCGTTTGAACGGCTTTGATCATCAGACCTAAAAGTCTGTTTACAAACAACTTCAGACTTCAAAGCGTTTGAACGGCTTTGATCATCAGACCTAAAAGTCTGTTTACAAAAAACTTCAGACTTCAAAGTTTTTGAAAATGTTTCAACACGCATTCCATCACTTTGATGTCTATTTTCTTCAATCAGCAGCATTTTTTATTGAGCAAATTGTATTCTGTGTGGAATAACAGGTTGGATTTTTTTTTTCTCTTTTGTTCCTCAGCTGAATCAAGACATCTATGAAAGTAAACAGTTGCATAAAGATTTTGAAAAGAAAACTCATTCAACCACTTGGATTTCTTCTTTTATTGTGGTTATGGGCCTTATCTCAACAAGTTGAGATGTTTTCTTTTTTGTTGAAGGAGCAGCTGTGATATCTGTGCTGACTTACTCTGAAAGAACTCTGTTTCTCCTGTTTCTGAGCTGAATGAAAGTCTCCATGCAAGACAACAGCTGCACACAGCTGCACACAGCTTTACACTTGAACACTCATTCATACACATGAGCCTGAAGGAATAAACAGAGGTCTGTCATCAGTCATGTCGTGAAAAAATATTTTCTGCTCCTCCTGTGTTCATAAAGAGCTTTTGTTTTATATCTTTTTTAATGTTCCCCAGTAAATTGAGTGTTATTCAAGCAGCAGAAGCAGCATCAGCAACGCCAGCAGCTGCTGAAGCACTTTAATTGGTTTGTAATCAGACTTACAAGTCTGTTTACAAACAACTTCAGACTTCAAAGCGTTTGAACGGCTTTGATCATCAGACCTAAAAGTCTGTTTACAAACACAACTTCAGACTTCAAAGCTTTTGCAAATGTTTCAACACGCATTCCATCACTTTGATGTCTGTTTTCTTCAAGCAGCAGCATTTTTTATTGAGCAAATTGTATTCTGTGTGGAATAACAGGTTGGATTTTTTTTTTCTCTTTTGTTCCTCAGCTGAATCAAGACATCTATGAAAGTAAACAGTCGCATACAGATTTTGAAAAGAAAACTCATTCAACCACTTGGATTTCTTCTTTTATTGTGGTTATGGGCCTTATCTCAACAAGTTGAGATGTTTTCTTTTTTGTTGAAGGAGCAGCTGTGATATCTGTGCTGACTTACTCTGAAAGAACTCTGTTTCTCCTGTTTCTGAGCTGAATGAAAGTCTCCATGCAAGACAACAGCTGCACAGAGCTGCACACAGCTTTACACTTGAACACTCATTCATACACATGAGCCTGGAGGAATAAACATAGCAAAACAAATATTCAAATGAAACTGACAATACACCAGGTCAGTGTTCATCATGCAACGGAATACGCACAGTGCCCCTCAATCTCAGACCAACAGAGAGTCGACTGTGAACGATCGTCACCTGATATTCATCATACGGTCTGTGTCTCCACCCACAGGCGTAATCGTGCCACTGCACATCACCAAACGCATAAGAACAAATCAACCATGTAAATGAATCGACACCACTGAAACAAGAGAGAAATTGTTTCATCAATAACTGGAATAATTTTATTTAAGAAAAAACAATAAAAACATTTCAAAAGTTATCTGCTTTAATCAGTGTGTGTGGGGGGAGTGGGGGCACTGAATTAGTGAATTCAGGAATTTGTGAAAGAAAACACTTGTTTTCTTTTATGCTCATTGCGAGCATAAAAGGTGAACTTGAATGGAATTGTAATTCTCTGCTGAAAAAAATAAGGAAAAAATCTTTCCTGTTGTTCCTCTATTGTCAGTCTCATTTGAATCTTTGTTTTGCTTTGTTTATTCCTCCAGGCTGATGAGTATGAATGAGTATTCAAGTGTAAAGCTGTGTGCAGCTCTGTTTTCTTGCATAGAGACTTTAATTCAGCTCAGAAACAGGAGAAAAAGAGTTATTTCAGAGTAAGTCAGCAATGATATCACTGCTGCTCCTTCAAAAAAAAGATTTCAACTATTTCCTTATGGGGGAACCTACAATGTACTGAGGAATAACAGGAGAGATGTTTCCCTCATGTATTTCAGCAGAAAATAACAATTCCACTCAAGTTCACCCTTTCTGCTCACACTGCGCATAACTCAGCGAGAGAAGCACAATAGAGCAATAAAAAATGACATCCCACTGTCTGAATGAGTTTTCATGTTAAATTGAGAATTCAACTATTTCCTTATGGGGGAACCTACAATGTAGTGAGGAACAACAGGAGAGATGTTTCCCTCATGTATTTCAGCAGAAAATAACAATTCCACTCAAGTTCACCCTTTCTGCTCACACTGCGCATAACTCAGCGAGAGAAGCACAATAGAGCAATAAAAAATGACATCCCACTGTCTGAATGAGTTTTCATGTTAAATAGAGTATTCAACTATTTCCTTATGGGGGGACCTACAATGTACTCAGGAATAACAGGAGAGATGTTTCCCTCATGTATTTCAGCAGAAAATAACAATTCCACTCAAGTTCACCCTTTCTGCTCACACTGCGCATAACTCAGCGAGAGAAGCACAATAGAGCAATAAAAAATGACATCCCGCTGTCTGAATGAGTTTTCATGTTAAATTGAGAATTCAACTATTTCCTTATGGGGGAACCTACAATGTACTGAGGAACAACAGGAGAGATGTTTCCCTCATGTATTTCAGCAGAAAATAACAATTCCACTCAAGTTCACCCTTTCTGCTCACACTGCGCATAACTCAGCGAGAGAAGCACAATAGAGCAATAAAAAATGACATCCCACTGTCTGAATGAGTTTTCATGTTAAATTGAGAATTCAACTATTTCCTTATGGGGGAACCTACAATGTAGTGAGGAACAACAGGAGAGATGTTTCCCTCATGTATTTCAGCAGAAAATAACAATTCCACTCAAG
Source organism: Nelusetta ayraudi (assembly GCF_046127955.1). NCBI lineage: Eukaryota > Metazoa > Chordata > Actinopteri > Tetraodontiformes > Monacanthidae > Nelusetta > Nelusetta ayraudi. The sequence goes on along the minus strand of NW_027466293.1, from coordinate 121,374 downwards.
TTCACCCTTTCTGCTCACACTGCGCATAACTCAGCGAGAGAAGCACAATAGAGCAATAAAAAATGACATCCCACTGTCTGAATGAGTTTTCATGTTAAATTGTAAAATCAACTATTTCCTTATGGGGGAACCTACAATGTACTGAGGAACAACAGGAGAGATGTTTCCCTCATGTATTTCAGCAGAAAATAACAATTCCACTCAAGTTCACCCTTTCTGCTCACACTGCGCATAACTCAGCGAGAGAAGCACAATAGAGCAATAAAAAATGACATCCCACTGTCTGAATGAGTTTTTATGTTAAATTGTAAAATCAACTATTTCCTTATGGGGGACGCTACAATGTACTGAGGAACAACAGGAGAGATGTTTCCCTCATGTATTTCAGCAGAAAATAACAATTCCACTCAAGTTCACCCTTTCTGCTCACACTGCGCATAACTCAGCGAGAGAAGCACAATAGAGCAATAAAAAATGAAATCCCACTGTCTGAATGAGTTTTTATGTTAAATTGAGAATTCAACTATTACCTTATGGGGGAACCTACAATGTACTGAGGAACAACAGGAGAGATGTTTCCCTCATGTATTTCAGCAGAAAATAACAATTCCACTCAAGTTCACCCTTTCTGCTCACACTGCGCATAACTCAGCGAGAGAAGCACAATAGAGCAATAAAAAATGACATCCCACTGTCTGAATGAGTTTTTATGTTAAATTGAGAATTCAACTATTTCCTTATGGGGGGACCTACAATGTACTCAGGAATAACAGGAGAGATGTTTCCCTCATGTATTTCAGCAGAAAATAACAATTCCACTCAAGTTCACCCTTTCTGCTCACACTGCGCATAACTCAGCGAGAGAAGCACAATAGAGCAATAAAAAATGACATCCCACTGTCTGAATGAGTTTTCATGTTAAATTGAGAATTCAACTATTTCCTTATGGGGGTACCTACAATGTACTCAGGAATAACAGGAGAGATGTTTCCCTCATGTATTTCAGCAGAAAATAACAATTCCACTCAAGTTCACCCTTTCTGCTCACACTGCGCATAACTCAGCGAGAGAAGCACAATAGAGCAATAAAAAAATGACATCCCACTGTCTGAATGAGTTTTCACCCCATCAGACTTGAATTGAATTAGGGTTAACGATAAGGCTGAAACTAGGGTTAGGGTTAGGGTTTCTGCCTTCCTCAAGTATTAGAAACCCCAAATTTAGCGTGGGCGCTTCTTTGGGGCTCTTGATGAAATAGCAAGTGGCCCCATGTCTCTAGGACAAAGTTGAAATTTCACCCCATAGACTTGCATTGAATTAGGGTTAACGTTAAGGCTGAAACTAGGGTTAGGGTTAGGGTTAGTTGAAATTAGGGTTAGGGTTTCTGCCTTCCTCAAGTATTAGAAACCCCAAATTTAGCGTGGGCGCTTCTTTGGGGCTCTTGATGAAATAGCAAGTGGCCCCATGTCTCTAGGACAAAGTTGAAATTTCACCCCATAGACTTGCATTGAATTAGGGTTAACGTTAAGGCTGAAACTAGGGTTAGGGTTAGGGTTAGTTGAAATTAGGGTTAGGGTTTCTGCCTTCCTCAAGTATTAGAAACCCCAAATTTTGCGTGGACACTTCTTGGGGGCTCCTGATGAAAAAGCAAATGGTCCCATGTCTCTAGGACAAAGTTGAAATTTCACCCCATAGACTTGCATTGAATTAGGGTTAACGTTAAGGCTGAAACTAGGGTTAGGGTTAGGGTTAGTTGAAATTAGGGTTAGGGTTTCTGCGTTCCTCAAGTACTAGAAGACCCAAATTCGACGTGTGCGCTTCTTTGGGGGCTCTTGATGAAAAAGCAAGTGGCCCCATGTCTCTAGGACAAAGTTGAAATGTCAACCCATAGACTTGCATTGAATGAGGGTTTAGGATAAGGCTGAAAGTAGGGTTAGGGTAGGGATGGAGTTGTTATTCTCTGCTGCAATACATGAGGGAAACATCTCTCATGTTGTTCCTCAGTACATTTTAGGTTCCCCAACAAGGAAAAAGGTGAATTCTGAATTTAACATGAAAACTCATTCAGACGTCAGGATGTCATTCTTTATGGTGTTTATTGGCCTTATCTCAACGATTTGAGAGGTTGTTTTTTTTTTTTTTTTTAAAGGAGCAGCAGTGATATCTGTGCTGACTTACTCTGAAAGAATTCTGTTTCTCCTGTTTCTGAGCTGAATTGAAAGTCTCCATGCAAGACAACAGCTGCACACAGCTGCACACAGCTTTACACTTGAACACTCATTCATACACATGAGCCTGAAGGAATAAACAGAGGTCTGTCATCAGTCAATGGCGTGAAAAAATATTTTCTGCTCCTCCTGTGTTCATAAAGAGTTTTTTTTTTATATATTTTTTAATGTTCCCCAGTAAATTGAGTGTTATTCAAGCAGCAGAAGCAGCATCAGCAACGCCAGCAGCTGCTGAAGCACTTTAATTGGTTTGTAATCAGACTTACAAGTCTGTTTACAAACAACTTCAGACTTCAAAGCGTTTGAACGGCTTTGATCATCAGACCTAAAAGTCTGTTTACAAACAACTTCAGACTTCAAAGCGTTTGAACGGCTTTGATCATCAAACCTAAAAGTCTGTTTACAAACAACTTCAGACTTCAAAGTTTTTGAAAATGTTTCAACACGCATTCCATCACTTTGATGTCTGTTTTCTTCAAGCAGCAGCATTTTTTATTGAGCAAATTGTATTGTGTGTGGAATAACAGGTTGGATTTTTTTTTCTCTCTTGTTCCTCAGCTGAATCAAGACATCTATGAAAGTAAACAGTCGCATACAAATTTTGAAAAGAAAACTCATTCAACCACTTGGTTTTCTTCTTTTATTGTGGTTATGGGCCTTATCTCAACAAGTTGAGATGTTTTCTTTTTTGTTGAAGGAGCAGCTGTGATATCTGTGCTGACTTACTCTGAAAGAACTCTGTTTCTCCTGTTTCTGAGCTGAATTGAAAGTCTCCATGCAAGACAACAGCTGCACACAGCTGCACACAGCTTTACACTTGAACACTCATTCATACACATGAGCCTGAAGGAATAAACAGAGGTCTGTCATCAGTCATGGCGTGAAAAAATATTTTCTGCTCCTCCTGTGTTCATAAAGAGCTTTTGTTTTATATCTTTTTTAATGTTCCCCAGTAAATTGAGTGTTATTCAAGCAGCAGAAGCAGCATCAGCAACGCCAGCAGCTGCTGAAGCACTTTAATTGGTTTGTAATCAGACTTACAAGTCTGTTTACAAACAACTTCAGACTTCAAAGCGTTTGAACGGCTTTGATCATCAGACCTAAAAGTCTGTTTACAAACACAACTTCAGACTTCAAAGCTTTTGCAAATGTTTCAACACGCATTCCATCACTTTGATGTCTGTTTTCTTCAAGCAGCAGCATTTTTTATTGAGCAAATTGTATTCTGTGTGGAATAACAGGTTGGATTTTTTTTTTCTCTTTTGTTCCTCAGCTGAATCAAGACATCTATGAAAGTAAACAGTCGCATACAGATTTTGAAAAGAAAACTCATTCAACCACTTGGATTTCTTCTTTTATTGTGGTTATGGGCCTTATCTCAACAAGTTGAGATGTTGTCTTTTTTTTGAAGGAGCAGCTGTGATATCTGTGCTGACTTACTCTGAAAGAACTCTGTTTCTCCTGTTTCTGAGCTGAATGAAAGTCTCCATGCAAGACAACAGCTGCACAGAGCTGCACACAGCTTTACACTTGAACACTCATTCATACACATGAGCCTGGAGGAATAAACATAGCAAAACAAAGATTCAAATGAAACTGACAATACACCAGGTCAGTGTTCATCAAGCAACGGAATACGCACAGTGCCCCTCAATCTCAGACCAACAGAGAGTCGACTGTGAACGATCGTCACCTGATATTCATCATACGGTCTGTGTCTCCACCCACAGGCGTAATGGTGCCACTGCACATCACCAAACGCATAAGAACAAATCAACCATGTAAATGAATCGACACCACTGAAACAAGAGAGAAATTGTTTCATCAATAACTGGAATAATTTTATTTAAGAAAAAAAAATAAAAACATTTCAAAAGTTATCTGCTTTAATCAGTGTGTGTGGGGGGAGTGGGGGCACTGAATTAGTGAATTCAGGAATTTGTGAAAGAAAACACTTGTTTTCTTTTATGCTCATTGCGAGCATAAAAGGTGAACTTGAATGGAATTGTAATTCTCTGCTGAAAAAAATAAGGAAAAAATCTTTCCTGTTGTTCCTCTATTGTCAGTCTCATTTGAATCTTTGTTTTGCTTTGTTTATTCTACCAGGCTGATGAGTATGAATGAGTATTCAAGTGTAAAGCTGTGTGCAGCTCTGTTTTCTTGCATAGAGACTTTAATTCAGCTCAGAAACAGGAGAAAAAGAGTTATTTCAGAGTAAGTCAGCACAGATATCACTGCTGCTCCTTCAAAAAAAAGATTTCAACTATTTCCTTATGGGGGAACCTACAATGTAGTGAGGAACAACAGGAGAGATGTTTCCCTCATGTATTTCAGCAGAAAATAACAATTCCACTCAAGTTCACCCTTTCTGCTCACACTGCGCATAACTCAGCGAGAGAAGCACAATAGAGCAATAAAAAATGACATCCCACTGTCTGAATGAGTTTTCATGTTAAATTGAGAATTCAACTATTTCCTTATGGGGGAACCTACAATGTACTGAGGAACAACAGGAGAGATGTTTCCCTCATGTATTTCAGCAGAAAATAACAATTCCACTCAAGTTCACCCTTTCTGCTCACACTGCGCATAACTCAGCGAGAGAAGCACAATAGAGCAATAAAAAATGACATCCCACTGTCTGAATGAGTTTTCATGTTAAATTGAGAATTCAACTATTTCCTTATGGGGGAACCTACAATGTACTGAGGAACAACAGGAGAGATGTTTCCCTCATGTATTTCAGCAGAAAATAACAATTCCACTCAAGTTCACCCTTTCTGCTCACACTGCGCATAACTCAGCGAGAGAAGCACAATAGAGCAATAAAAAATGACATCCCACTGTCTGAATGAGTTTTTATGTTAAATTGAGAATTCAACTATTTCCTTATGGGGGAACCTACAATGTACTGAGGAACAACAGGAGAGATGTTTCCCTCATGTATTTCAGCAGAAAATAACAATTCCACTCAAGTTCACCCTTTCTGCTCACACTGCGCATAACTCAGCGAGAGAAGCACAATAGAGCAATAAAAAATGACATCCCACTGTCTGAATGAGTTTTCATGTTAAATTGAGTATTCAACTATTTCCTTATGGGGGAACCTACAATGTACTGAGGAATAACAGGAGAGATGTTTCCCTCATGTATTTCAGCAGAAAATAACAATTCCACTCAAGTTCACCCTTTCTGCTCACACTGCGCATAACTCAGCGAGAGAAGCACAATAGAGCAATAAAAAATGACATCCCACTGTCTGAATGAGTTTTCATGTTAAATAGAGTATTCAACTATTTCCTTATGGGGGGACCTACAATGTACTCAGGAATAACAGGAGAGATGTTTCCCTCATGTATTTCAGCAGAAAATAACAATTCCACTCAAGTTCACCCTTTCTGCTCACACTGCGCATAACTCAGCGAGAGAAGCACAATAGAGCACTAAAAAATGACATCCCACTGTCTGAATGAGTTTTCATGTTAAATTGAGAATTCAACTATTTCCTTATGGGGGAACCTACAATGTAGTGAGGAACAACAGGAGAGATGTTTCCCTCATGTATTTCAGCAGAAAATAACAATTCCACTCAAGTTCCCCCTTTCTGCTAACACTGCGCATAACTCAGCGAGAGAAGCACAATAGAGCAATAAAAAATGACATCCCACTGTCTGAATGAGTTTTCATGTTAAATTGAGAATTCAACTATTTCCTTATGGGGGAACCTACAATGTAGTGAGGAACAACAGGAGAGATGTTTCCCTCATGTATTTCAGCAGAAAATAACAATTCCACTCAAGTTCACCCTTTCTGCTCACACTGCGCATAACTCAGCGAGAGAAGCACAATAGAGCAATAAAAAATGACATCCCACTGTCTGAATGAGTTTTTATGTTAAATTGAGAATTCAACTATTACCTTATGGGGGACGCTACAATGTACTGAGGAACAACAGGAGAGATGTTTCCCTCATGTATTTCAGCAGAAAATAACAATTCCACTCAAGTTCACCCTTTCTGCTCACACTGCGCATAACTCAGCGAGAGAAGCACAATAGAGCAATAAAAAATGACATCCCACTGTCTGAATGAGTTTTTATGTTAAATTGAGAATTCAACTATTTCCTTATGGGGGTACCTACAATGTACTCAGGAATAACAGGAGAGATGTTTCCCTCATGTATTTCAGCAGAAAATAACAATTCCACTCAAGTTCACCCTTTCTGCTCACACTGCGCATAACTCAGCGAGAGAAGCACAATAGAGCAATAAAAAATGACATCCCACTGTCTGAATGAGTTTTCACCCCATCAGACTTGAATTGAATTAGGGTTAACGATAAGGCTGAAACTAGGGTTAGGGTTAGGGTTTCTGCCTTCCTCAAGTATTAGAAACCCCAAATTTAGCGTGGGCGCTTCTTTGGGGCTCTTGATGAAATAGCAAGTGGCCCCATGTCTCTAGGACAAAGTTGAAATTTCACCCCATAGACTTGCATTGAATTAGGGTTAACGTTAAGGCTGAAACTAGGGTTAGGGTTAGGGTTAGTTGAAATTAGGGTTAGGGTTTCTGCCTTCCTCAAGTATTAGAAACCCCAAATTTTGCGTGGACACTTCTTGGGGGCTCCTGATGAAAAAGCAAATGGTCCCATGTCTCTAGGACAAAGTTGAAATTTCACCCCATAGACTTGCATTGAATTAGGGTTAACGTTAAGGCTGAAACTAGGGTTAGGGTTAGGGTTAGTTGAAATTAGGGTTAGGGTTTCTGCGTTCCTCAAGTACTAGAAGACCCAAATTCGACGTGTGCGCTTCTTTGGGGGCTCTTGATGAAAAAGCAAGTGGCCCCATGTCTCTAGGACAAAGTTGAAATGTCAACCCATAGACTTGCATTGAATGAGGGTTAAGGATAAGGCTGAAAGTAGGGTTAGGGTAGGGATGGAGTTGTTATTCTCTGCTGCAATACATGAGGGAAACATCTCTCATGTTGTTCCTCAGTACATTTTAGGTTCCCCAACAAGGAAAAAGGTGAATTCTGAATTTAACATGAAAACTCATTCAGACGTCAGGATGTCATTCTTTATGGTGTTTATTGGCCTTATCTCAACGATTTGAGAGGTTGTTTTTTTTTTTTTTTTTAAAGGAGCAGCAGTGATATCTGTGCTGACTTACTCTGAAAGAATTCTGTTTCTCCTGTTTCTGAGCTGAATTGAAAGTCTCCATGCAAGACAACAGCTGCACACAGCTGCACACAGCTTTACACTTGAACACTCATTCATACACATGAGCCTGAAGGAATAAACAGAGGTCTGTCATCAGTCAATGGCGTGAAAAAATATTTTCTGCTCCTCCTGTGTTCATAAAGAGTTTTTTTTTTTATATATTTTTTAATGTTCCCCAGTAAATTGAGTGTTATTCAAGCAGCAGAAGCAGCATCAGCAACGCCAGCAGCTGCTGAAGCACTTTAATTGGTTTGTAATCAGACTTACAAGTCTGTTTACAAACAACTTCAGACTTCAAAGCGTTTGAACGGCTTTGATCATCAGACCTAAAAGTCTGTTTACAAACAACTTCAGACTTCAAAGCGTTTGAACGGCTTTGATCATCAAACCTAAAAGTCTGTTTACAAACAACTTCAGACTTCAAAGTTTTTGAAAATGTTTCAACACGCATTCCATCACTTTGATGTCTGTTTTCTTCAAGCAGCAGCATTTTTTATTGAGCAAATTGTATTGTGTGTGGAATAACAGGTTGGATTTTTTTTTCTCTCTTGTTCCTCAGCTGAATCAAGACATCTATGAAAGTAAACAGTCGCATACAAATTTTGAAAAGAAAACTCATTCAACCACTTGGTTTTCTTCTTTTATTGTGGTTATGGGCCTTATCTCAACAAGTTGAGATGTTTTTTTTTTTGTTGAAGGAGCAGCTGTGATATCTGTGCTGACTTACTCTGAAAGAACTCTGTTTCTCCTGTTTCTGAGCTGAATTGAAAGTCTCCATGCAAGACAACAGCTGCACACAGCTGCACACAGCTTTACACTTGAACACTCATTCATACACATGAGCCTGAAGGAATAAACAGAGGTCTGTCATCAGTCATGGCGTGAAAAAATATTTTCTGCTCCTCCTGTGTTCATAAAGAGCTTTTGTTTTATATCTTTTTTAATGTTCCCCAGTAAATTGAGTGTTATTCAAGCAGCAGAAGCAGCATCAGCAACGCCAGCAGCTGCTGAAGCACTTTAATTGGTTTGTAATCAGACTTACAAGTCTGTTTACAAACAACTTCAGACTTCAAAGCGTTTGAACGGCTTTGATCATCAGACCTAAAAGTCTGTTTACAAACACAACTTCAGACTTCAAAGCTTTTGCAAATGTTTCAACACGCATTCCATCACTTTGATGTCTTTTTTCTTCAAGCAGCAGCATTTTTTATTGAGCAAATTGTATTCTGTGTGGAATAACAGGTTGGATTTTTTTTTTCTCTTTTGTTCCTCAGCTGAATCAAGACATCTATGAAAGTAAACAGTCGCATACAGATTTTGAAAAGAAAACTCATTCAACCACTTGGATTTCTTCTTTTATTGTGGTTATGGGCCTTATCTCAACAAGTTGAGATGTTGTCTTTTTTTTGAAGGAGCAGCTGTGATATCTGTGCTGACTTACTCTGAAAGAACTCTGTTTCTCCTGTTTCTGAGCTGAATGAAAGTCTCCATGCAAGACAACAGCTGCACAGAGCTGCACACAGCTTTACACTTGAACACTCATTCATACACATGAGCCTGGAGGAATAAACATAGCAAAACAAAGATTCAAATGAAACTGACAATACACCAGGTCAGTGTTCATCAAGCAACGGAATACGCACAGTGCCCCTCAATCTCAGACCAACAGAGAGTCGACTGTGAACGATCGTCACCTGATATTCATCATACGGTCTGTGTCTCCACCCACAGGCGTAATGGTGCCACTGCACATCACCAAACGCATAAGAACAAATCAACCATGTAAATGAATCGACACCACTGAAACAAGAGAGAAATTGTTTCATCAATAACTGGAATAATTTTATTTAAGAAAAAAAAATAAAAACATTTCAAAAGTTATCTGCTTTAATCAGTGTGTGTGGGGGGAGTGGGGGCACTGAATTAGTGAATTCAGGAATTTGTGAAAGAAAACACTTGTTTTCTTTTATGCTCATTGCGAGCATAAAAGGTGAACTTGAATGGAATTGTAATTCTCTGCTGAAAAAAATAAGGAAAAAATCTTTCCTGTTGTTCCTCTATTGTCAGTCTCATTTGAATCTTTGTTTTGCTTTGTTTATTCCTCCAGGCTGATGAGTATGAATGAGTATTCAAGTGTAAAGCTGTGTGCAGCTCTGTTTTCTTGCATAGAGACTTTAATTCAGCTCAGAAACAGGAGAAAAAGAGTTATTTCAGAGTAAGTCAGCACAGATATCACTGCTGCTCCTTCAAAAAAAAGATTTCAACTATTTCCTTATGGGGGAACCTACAATGTAGTGAGGAACAACAGGAGAGATGTTTCCCTCATGTATTTCAGCAGAAAATAACAATTCCACTCAAGTTCACCCTTTCTGCTCACACTGCGCATAACTCAGCGAGAGAAGCACAATAGAGCAATAAAAAATGACATCCCACTGTCTGAATGAGTTTTCATGTTAAATTGAGAATTCAACTATTTCCTTATGGGGGAACCTACAATGTACTGAGGAACAACAGGAGAGATGTTTCCCTCATGTATTTCAGCAGAAAATAACAATTCCACTCAAGTTCACCCTTTCTGCTCACACTGCGCATAACTCAGCGAGAGAAGCACAATAGAGCAATAAAAAATGACATCCCACTGTCTGAATGAGTTTTCATGTTAAATTGAGAATTCAACTATTTCCTTATGGGGGAACCTACAATGTACTGAGGAACAACAGGAGAGATGTTTCCCTCATGTATTTCAGCAGAAAATAACAATTCCACTCAAGTTCACCCTTTCTGCTCACACTGCGCATAACTCAGCGAGAGAAGCACAATAGAGCAATAAAAAATGACATCCCACTGTCTGAATGAGTTTTCATGTTAAATTGAGAATTCAACTATTTCCTTATGGGGGGACCTACAATGTACTCAGGAATAACAGGAGAGATGTTTCCCTCATGTATTTCAGCAGAAAATAACAATTCCACTCAAGTTCACCCTTTCTGCTCACACTGCGCATAACTCAGCGAGAGAAGCACAATAGAGCAATAAAAAATGACATCCCACTGTCTGAATGAGTTTTCATGTTAAATTGAGAATTCAACTATTTCCTTATGGGGGAACCTACAATGTACTGAGGAACAACAGGAGAGATGTTTCCCTCATGTATTTCAGCAGAAAATAACAATTCCACTCAAGTTCACCCTTTCTGCTCACACTGCGCATAACTCAGCGAGAGAAGCACAATAGAGCAATAAAAAATGACATCCCACTGTCTGAATGAGTTTTCATGTTAAATTGAGAATTCAACTATTTCCTTATGGGGGAACCTACAATGTACTGAGGAACAACAGGAGATATGTTTCCCTCATGTATTTCAGCAGAAAATAACAATTCCACTCAAGTTCACCCTTTCTGCTCACACTGCGCATAACTCAGCGAGAGAAGCACAATAGAGCAATAAAAAATGACATCCCACTGTCTGAATGAGTTTTCATGTTAAATTGAGAATTCAACTATTTCCTTATGGGGGGACCTACAATGTACTCAGGAATAACAGGAGAGATGTTTCCCTCATGTATTTCAGCAGAAAATAACAATTCCACTCAAGTTCACCCTTTCTGCTCACACTGCGCATAACTCAGCGAGAGAAGCACAATAGAGCAATAAAAAATGACATCCCACTGTCTGAATGAGTTTTCATGTTAAATTGAGAATTCAACTATTTCCTTATGGGGGGACCTACAATGTACTCAGGAATAACAGGAGAGATGTTTCCCTCATGTATTTCAGCAGAAAATAACAATTCCACTCAAGTTCACCCTTTCTGCTCACACTGCGCATAACTCAGCGAGAGAAGCACAATAGAGCAATAAAAAATGACATCCCACTGTCTGAATGAGTTTTCATGTTAAATTGAGAATTCAACTATTTCCTTATGGGGGAACCTACAATGTACTGAGGAATAACAGGAGAGATGTTTCCCTCATGTATTTCAGCAGAAAATAACAATTCCACTCAAGTTCACCCTTTCTGCTCACACTGCGCATAACTCAGCGAGAGAAGCACAATAGAGCAATAAAAAATGACATCCCACTGTCTGAATGAGTTTTCATGTTAAATTGAGAATTCAACTATTTCCTTATGGGGGGACCTACAATGTACTCAGGAATAACAGGAGAGATGTTTCCCTCATGTATTTCAGCAGAAAATAACAATTCCACTCAAGTTCACCCTTTCTGCTCACACTGCGCATAACTCAGCGAGAGAAGCACAATAGAGCAATAAAAAATGACATCCCACTGTCTGAATGAGTTTTCATGTTAAATTGAGAATTCAACTATTTCCTTATGGGGGAACCTACAATGTACTGAGGAACAACAGGAGAGATGTATCCCTCATGTATTTCAGCAGAAAATAACAATTCCACTCAAGTTCACCCTTTCTGCTCACACTGCGCATAACTCAGCGAGAGAAGCACAATAGAGCAATAAAAAATGACATCCCACTGTCTGAATGAGTTTTCATGTTAAATTGAGAATTCAACTATTTCCTTATGGGGGGACCTACAATGTACTCAGGAATAACAGGAGAGATGTTTCCCTCATGTATTTCAGCAGAAAATAACAATTCCACTCAAGTTCACCCTTTCTGCTCACACTGCGCATAACTCAGCGAGAGAAGCACAATAGAGCAATAAAAAATGACATCCCACTGTCTGAATGAGTTTTCATGTTAAATTGAGAATTCAACTATTTCCTTATGGGGGAACCTACAATGTACTGAGGAATAACAGGAGAGATGTTTCCCTCATGTATTTCAGCAGAAAATAACAATTCCACTCAAGTTCACCCTTTCTGCTCACACTGCGCATAACTCAGCGAGAGAAGCACAATAGAGCAATAAAAAATGACATCCCACTGTCTGAATGAGTTTTTATGTTAAATTGAGAATTCAACTATTTCCTTATGGGGGCACCTACAATGTACTCAGGAATAACAGGAGAGATGTTTCCCTCATGTATTTCAGCAGAAAATAACAATTCCACTCAAGTTCACCCTTTCTGCTCACACTGCGCATAACTCAGCGAGAGAAGCACAATAGAGCAATAAAAAATGACATCCCACTGTCTGAATGAGTTTTTATGTTAAATTGAGAATTCAACTATTTCCTTATGGGGGGACCTACAATGTACTCAGGAATAACAGGAGAGATGTTTCCCTCATGTATTTCAGCAGAAAATAACAATTCCACTCAAGTTCACCCTTTCTGCTCACACTGCGCATAACTCAGCGAGAGAAGCACAATAGAGCAATAAAAAATGACATCCCACTGTCTGAATGAGTTTTCATGTTAAATTGTAAAATCAACTATTTCCTTATGGGGGACCCTACAATGTACTGAGGAACAACAGGAGAGATGTTTCCCTCATGTATTTCAGCAGAAAATAACAATTCCACTCAAGTTCACCCTTTCTGCTCACACTGCGCATAACTCAGCGAGAGAAGCACAATAGAGCAATAAAAAATGACATCCCACTGTCTGAATGAGTTTTCATGTTAAATTGAGAATTCAACTATTTCCTTATGGGGGAACCTACAATGTACTGAGGAACAACAGGAGAGATGTTTCCCTCATGTATTTCAGCAGAAAATAACAATTCCACTCAAGTTCACCCTTTCTGCTCACACTGCGCATAACTCAGCGAGAGAAGCACAATAGAGCAATAAAAAATGACATCCCACTGTCTGAATGAGTTTTCATGTTAAATTGAGAATTCAACTATTTCCTTATGGGGGGACCTACAATGTACTCAGGAATAACAGGAGAGATGTTTCCCTCATGTATTTCAGCAGAAAATAACAATTCCACTCAAGTTCACCCTTTCTGCTCACACTGCGCATAACTCAGCGAGAGAAGCACAATAGAGCAATAAAAAATGACATCCCACTGTCTGAATGAGTTTTCATGTTAAATTGAGAATTCAACTATTTCCTTATGGGGGAACCTACAATGTACTGAGGAACAACAGGAGAGATGTTTCCCTCATGTATTTCAGCAGAAAATAACAATTCCACTCAAGTTCACCCTTTCTGCTCACACTGCGCATAACTCAGCGAGAGAAGCACAATAGAGCAATAAAAAATGACATCCCACTGTCTGAATGAGTTTTTATGTTAAATTGAGAATTCAACTATTTCCTTATGGGGGTACCTACAATGTACTCAGGAATAACAGGAGAGATGTTTCCCTCATGTATTTCAGCAGAAAATAACAATTCCACTCAAGTTCACCCTTTCTGCTCACACTGCGCATAACTCAGCGAGAGAAGCACAATAGAGCAATAAAAAATGACATCCCACTGTCTGAATGAGTTTTCATGTTAAATTGAGAATTCAACTATTTCCTTATGGGGGAACCTACAATGTACTGAGGAACAACAGGAGAGATGTTTCCCTCATGTATTTCAGCAGAAAATAACAATTCCACTCAAGTTCACCCTTTCTGCTCACACTGCGCATAACTCAGCGAGAGAAGCACAATAGAGCAATAAAAAATGACATCCCACTGTCTGAATGAGTTTTTATGTTAAATTGAGAATTCAACTATTTCCTTTATGGGGGCCCTACAATGTACTCAGGAACAACAGTAGAGATGTTTCCCTCATGTATTTCAGCAGAAAATAACACTTCCACTCAAGTTCACCCTTTCTGCTCACACTGCGCATAACTCAGCGAGAAAAGCACAATAGAGCAATAAAAAATGACATCCCACTGTCTGAATGAGTTTTCACCCCATCAGACTTGAATTGAATTAGGGTTAACGATAAGGCTGAAACTAGGGTTAGGGTTAGGGTTAGCTGAAATTAGGGTTAGGGTTTCTGCGTTCCTCAAGTATTAGAAACCCCAAATTTGGCGTGGGCGCTTCTTTGGGGCTCTTGATGAAATAGCAAGTGGCCCCATTGTCTCTAGGACAAAGTTGAAATTTCACCCCATAGACTTGCATTGAATTAGGGTTAACGTTAAGGCTGAAACTAGGGTTAGGGTTAGGGTTAGTTGAAATTAGGGTTAGGGTTTCTGCCTTCCTCAAGTATTAGAAACCCCAAATTTTGCGTGGACACTTCTTGGGGGCTCCTGATGAAAAAGCAAATGGTCCCATGTCTCTAGGACAAAGTTGAAATTTCACCCCATAGACTTGCATTGAATTAGGGTTAACGTTAAGGCTGAAACTAGGGTTAGGGTTAGGGTTAGTTGAAATTAGGGTTAGGGTTTCTGCGTTCCTCAAGTACTAGAAGACCCAAATTCGGCGTGTGCGCTTCTTTGGGGGCTCTTGATGAAAAAGCAAGTGGCCCCATGTCTCTAGGACAAAGTTGAAATGTCAACCCATAGACTTGCATTGAATGAGGGTTAAGGATAAGGCTGAAAGTAGGGTTAGGGTAGGGATGGAGTTGTTATTCTCTGCTGCAATACATGAGGGAAACATCTCTCATGTTGTTCCTCAGTACATTTTAGGTTCCCCAACAAGGAAAAAGGTGAATTCTGAATTTAACATGAAAACTCATTCAGACGTCAGGATGTCATTCTTTATGGTGTTTATTGGCCTTATCTCAACGATTTGAGAGGTTTTTTTTTTTTTTTTTTTTAAAGGAGCAGCAGTGATATCTGTGCTGACTTACTCTGAAAGAATTCTGTTTCTCCTGTTTCTGAGCTGAATTGAAAGTCTCCATGCAAGACAACAGCTGCACACAGCTGCACACAGCTTTACACTTGAACACTCATTCATACACATGAGCCTGAAGGAATAAACAGAGGTCTGTCATCAGTCATGGCGTGAAAAAATATTTTCTGCTCCTCCTGTGTTCATAAAGAGTTTTTTTTTTATATCTTTTTTAATGTTCCCCAGTAAATTGAGTGTTATTCAAGCAGCAGAAGCAGCATCAGCAACACCAGCAGCTGCTGAAGTACTTTAATTGGTTTGTAATCAGACTTACAAGTCTGTTTACAAACAACTTCAGACTTCAAAGCGTTTGAACGGCTTTGATCATCAGACCTAAAAGTCTGTTTACAAACAACTTCAGACTTCAAAGTTTTTGAAAATGTTTCAACACGCATTCCATCACTTTGATGTCTGTTTTCTTCAAGCAGCAGCATTTTTTATTGAGCAAATTGTATTCTGTGTGGAATAACAGTTTGGATTTTTTTTTCTCTCTTGTTCCTCAGCTGAATCAAGACAACTATGAAAGTAAACAGTCGCATAAAGATTTTGAAAAGAAAACTCATTCAACCATTTGGATTTCTTTTTTTTATTGTGGTTATGGGCCTTATCTCAACAAGTTGAGATGTTGTCTTTTTTTTTGAAGGAGCAGCTGTGATATCTGTGCTGACTTACTCTGAAAGAACTCTGTTTCTCCTGTTTCTGAGCTGAATGAAAGTCTCCATGCAAGACAACAGCTGCACACAGCTGCACACAGCTTTACACTTGAACACTCATTCATACACATGAGCCTGAAGGAATAAACAGAGGTCTGTTATCAGTCAATGGCGTGAAAAAATATTTTCTGCTCCTCCTGTGTTCATAAAGAGTTTTTTTTTATATCTTTTTTAATGTTCCCCAGTAAATTGAGTGTTATTCAAGCAGCAGAAGCAGCATCAGCAACGCCAGCAGCTGCTGAAGCACTTTAATTGGTTTGTAATCAGACTTACAAGTCTGTTTACAAACAACTTCAGACTTCAAAGCGTTTGAACGGCTTTGATCATCAGACCTAAAAGTCTGTTTACAAACACAACTTCAGACTTCAAAGCTTTTGCAAATGTTTCAACACGCATTCCATCACTTTGATGTCTTTTTTCTTCAAGCAGCAGCATTTTTTATTGAGCAAATTGTATTCTGTGTGGAATAACAGGTTGGATTTTTTTTTCTCTTTTGTTCCTCAGCTGAATCAAGACATCTATGAAAGTAAACAGTCGCATACAGATTTTGAAAAGAAAACTCATTCAACCACTTGGATTTCTTCTTTTATTGTGGTTATGGGCCTTATCTCAACAAGTTGAGATGTTGTCTTTTTTTTGAAGGAGCAGCTGTGATATCTGTGCTGACTTACTCTGAAAGAACTCTGTTTCTCCTGTTTCTGAGCTGAATGAAAGTCTCCATGCAAGACAACAGCTGCACAGAGCTGCACACAGCTTTACACTTGAACACTCATTCATACACATGAGCCTGGAGGAATAAACATAGCAAAACAAAGATTCAAATGAAACTGACAATACACCAGGTCAGTGTTCATCAAGCAACGGAATACGCACAGTGCCCCTCAATCTCAGACCAACAGAGAGTCGACTGTGAACGATCGTCACCTGATATTCATCATACGGTCTGTGTCTCCACCCACAGGCGTAATGGTGCCACTGCACATCACCAAACGCATAAGAACAAATCAACCATGTAAATGAATCGACACCACTGAAACAAGAGAGAAATTGTTTCATCAATAACTGGAATAATTTTATTAAAAATATAAATATATATATATATATATATATATATATATTTCAATAGTTATCTGCTTTAATCAATGTGTGTGGGGGGAGTGGGGGCACTGAATTAGTGAATTCAGGAATTTGTGAAAGAAAACAAGTGCTTTATGCTCATTGCGAGCATAAAAGGTGAACTTGAATGGAATTGTAATTCTCTGCTGAAAAAAATAAGGAAAAAATCTTTCCTGTTGTTCCTCTATTGTCAGTCTCATTTGAATCTTTGTTTTGCTTTGTTTATTCCTCCAGGATGATGAGTATGAATGAGTATTCAAGTGTAAAGCTGTGTGCAGCTCTGTTTTCTTGCATAGAGACTTTAATTCAGCTCAGAAACAGGAGAAAAAGAGTTATTTCAGAGTAAGTCAGCACAGATATCACTGCTGCTCCTTCAAAAAAAAGATTTCAACTATTTCCTTATGGGGGAACCTACAATGTAGTGAGGAACAACAGGAGAGATGTTTCCCTCATGTATTTCAGCAGAAAATAACAACAATTCCACTCAAGTTCACCCTTTCTGCTCACACTGCGCATAACTCAGCGAGAGAAGCACAATAGAGCAATAAAAAATGACATCCCACTGTCTGAATGAGTTTTCATGTTAAATTGAGTATTCAACTATTTCCTTATGGGGGAACCTACAATGTACTGAGGAACAACAGGAGAGATGTTTCCCTCATGTATTTCAGCAGAAAATAACAATTCCACTCAAGTTCACCCTTTCTGCTCACACTGCGCATAACTCAGCGAGAGAAGCACAATAGAGCAATAAAAAATGACATCCCACTGTCTGAATGAGTTTTCATGTTAAATTGAGAATTCAACTATTTCCTTATGGGGGAACCTACAATGTACTGAGGAACAACAGGAGAGATGTTTCCCTCATGTATTTCAGCAGAAAATAACAATTCCACTCAAGTTCACCCTTTCTGCTCACACTGCGCATAACTCAGCGAGAGAAGCACAATAGAGCAATAAAAAATGACATCCCACTGTCTGAATGAGTTTTCATGTTAAATTGAGAATTCAACTATTTCCTTATGGGGGGACCTACAATGTACTCAGGAATAACAGGAGAGATGTTTCCCTCATGTATTTCAGCAGAAAATAACAATTCCACTCAAGTTCACCCTTTCTGCTCACACTGCGCATAACTCAGCGAGAGAAGCACAATAGAGCAATAAAAAATGACATCCCACTGTCTGAATGAGTTTTCATGTTAAATTGAGAATTCAACTATTTCCTTATGGGGGAACCTACAATGTACTGAGGAACAACAGGAGAGATGTTTCCCTCATGTATTTCAGCAGAAAATAACAATTCCACTCAAGTTCACCCTTTCTGCTCACACTGCGCATAACTCAGCGAGAGAAGCACAATAGAGCAATAAAAAATGACATCCCACTGTCTGAATGAGTTTTCATGTTAAATTGTAAAATCAACTATTTCCTTATGGGGGACCCTACAATGTACTGAGGAACAACAGGAGAGATGTTTCCCTCATGTATTTCAGCAGAAAATAACAATTCCACTCAAGTTCACCCTTTCTACTCACACTGCGCATAACTCAGCGAGAGAAGCACAATAGAGCAATAAAAAATGACATCCCACTGTCTGAATGAGTTTTTATGTTAAATTGAGAATTCAACTATTTCCTTATGGGGGGACCTACAATGTACTCAGGAATAACAGGAGAGATGTTTCCCTCATGTATTTCAGCAGAAAATAACAATTCCACTCAAGTTCACCCTTTCTGCTCACACTGCGCATAACTCAGCGAGAGAAGCACAATAGAGCAATAAAAAATGACATCCCACTGTCTGAATGAGTTTTTATGTTAAATTGTAAAATCAACTATTTCCTTATGGGGGAACCTACAATGTACTGAGGAACAACAGGAGAGATGTTTCCCTCATGTATTTCAGCAGAAAATAACAATTCCACTCAAGTTCACCCTTTCTGCTCACACTGCGCATAACTCAGCGAGAGAAGCACAATAGAGCAATAAAAAATGACATCCCACTGTCTGAATGAGTTTTCATGTTAAATTGAGAATTCAACTATTTCCTTATGGGGGAACCTACAATGTACTGAGGAACAACAGGAGAGATGTTTCCCTCATGTATTTCAGCAGAAAATAACAATTCCACTCAAGTTCACCCTTTCTGCTCACACTGCGCATAACTCAGCGAGAGAAGCACAATAGAGCAATAAAAAATGACATCCCACTGTCTGAATGAGTTTTCATGTTAAATTGAGAATTCAACTATTTCCTTATGGGGGGACCTACAATGTACTCAGGAATAACAGGAGAGATGTTTCCCTCATGTATTTCAGCAGAAAATAACAATTCCACTCAAGTTCACCCTTTCTGCTCACACTGCGCATAACTCAGCGAGAGAAGCACAATAGAGCAATAAAAAATGACATCCCACTGTCTGAATGAGTTTTCATGTTAAATTGAGAATTCAACTATTTCCTTATGGGGGAACCTACAATGTACTGAGGAACAACAGGAGAGATGTTTCCCTCATGTATTTCAGCAGAAAATAACAATTCCACTCAAGTTCACCCTTTCTGCTCACACTGCGCATAACTCAGCGAGAGAAGCACAATAGAGCAATAAAAAATGACATCCCACTGTCTGAATGAGTTTTCATGTTAAATTGAGAATTCAACTATTTCCTTATGGGGGAACCTACAATGTACTGAGGAACAACAGGAGAGATGTTTCCCTCATGTATTTCAGCAGAAAATAACAATTCCACTCAAGTTCACCCTTTCTGCTCACACTGCGCATAACTCAGCGAGAGAAGCACAATAGAGCAATAAAAAATGACATCCCACTGTCTGAATGAGTTTTCATGTTAAATTGAGAATTCAACTATTTCCTTATGGGGGAACCTACAATGTACTGAGGAACAACAGGAGAGATGTTTCCCTCATGTATTTCAGCAGAAAATAACAATTCCACTCAAGTTCACCCTTTCTGCTCACACTGCGCATAACTCAGCGAGAGAAGCACAATAGAGCAATAAAAAATGACATCCCACTGTCTGAATGAGTTTTCATGTTAAATTGAGAATTCAACTATTTCCTTATGGGGGAACCTACAATGTACTGAGGAACAACAGGAGAGATGTTTCCCTCATGTATTTCAGCAGAAAATAACAATTCCACTCAAGTTCACCCTTTCTGCTCACACTGCGCATATCTCAGCGAGAGAAGCACAATAGAGCAATAAAAAATGACATCCCACTGTCTGAATGAGTTTTCATGTTAAATTGTAAAATCAACTATTTCCTTATGGGGGACCCTACAATGTACTGAGGAACAACAGGAGAGATGTTTCCCTCATGTATTTCAGCAGAAAATAACAATTCCACTCAAGTTCACCCTTTCTGCTCACACTGCGCATAACTCAGCGAGAGAAGCACAATAGAGCAATAAAAAATGACATCCCACTGTCTGAATGAGTTTTTATGTTAAATTGAGAATTCAACTATTTCCTTATGGGGGGACCTACAATGTACTCAGGAATAACAGGAGAGATGTTTCCCTCATGTATTTCAGCAGAAAATAACAATTCCACTCAAGTTCACCCTTTCTGCTCACACTGCGCATAACTCAGCGAGAGAAGCACAATAGAGCAATAAAAAATGACATCCCACTGTCTGAATGAGTTTTCATGTTAAATTGAGAATTCAACTATTTCCTTATGGGGGAACCTACAATGTACTGAGGAACAACAGGAGAGATGTTTCCCTCATGTATTTCAGCAGAAAATAACAATTCCACTCAAGTTCACCCTTTCTGCTCACACTGCGCATAACTCAGCGAGAGAAGCACAATAGAGCAATAAAAAATGACATCCCACTGTCTGAATGAGTTTTCATGTTAAATTGAGAATTCAACTATTTCCTTATGGGGGGACCTACAATGTACTCAGGAATAACAGGAGAGATGTTTCCCTCATGTATTTCAGCAGAAAATAACAATTCCACTCAAGTTCACCCTTTCTGCTCACACTGCGCATAACTCAGCGAGAGAAGCACAATAGAGCAATAAAAAATGACATCCCACTGTCTGAATGAGTTTTCATGTTAAATTGAGAATTCAACTATTTCCTTATGGGGGAACCTACAATGTACTGAGGAACAACAGGAGAGATGTTTCCCTCATGTATTTCAGCAGAAAATAACAATTCCACTCAAGTTCACCCTTTCTGCTCACACTGCGCATAACTCAGCGAGAGAAGCACAATAGAGCAATAAAAAATGACATCCCACTGTCTGAATGAGTTTTCATGTTAAATTGAGAATTCAACTATTTCCTTATGGGGGGACCTACAATGTACTCAGGAATAACAGGAGAGATGTTTCCCTCATGTATTTCAGCAGAAAATAACAATTCCACTCAAGTTCACCCTTTCTGCTCACACTGCGCATAACTCAGCGAGAGAAGCACAATAGAGCAATAAAAAATGACATCCCACTGTCTGAATGAGTTTTCATGTTAAATTGAGAATTCAACTATTTCCTTATGGGGGAACCTACAATGTACTGAGGAACAACAGGAGAGATGTTTCCCTCATGTATTTCAGCAGAAAATAACAATTCCACTCAAGTTCACCCTTTCTGCTCACACTGCGCATAACTCAGCGAGAGAAGCACAATAGAGCAATAAAAAATGACATCCCACTGTCTGAATGAGTTTTCATGTTAAATTGAGAATTCAACTATTTCCTTATGGGGGGACCTACAATGTACTCAGGAATAACAGGAGAGATGTTTCCCTCATGTATTTCAGCAGAAAATAACAATTCCACTCAAGTTCACCCTTTCTGCTCACACTGCGCATAACTCAGCGAGAGAAGCACAATAGAGCAATAAAAAATGACATCCCACTGTCTGAATGAGTTTTTATGTTAAATTGAGAATTCAACTATTTCCTTTATGGGGGCCCTACAATGTACTCAGGAACAACAGTAGAGATGTTTCCCTCATGTATTTCAGCAGAAAATAACACTTCCACTCAAGTTCACCCTTTCTGCTCACACTGCGCATAACTCAGCGAGAAAAGCACAATAGAGCAATAAAAAATGACATCCCACTGTCTGAATGAGTTTTCACCCCATCAGACTTGAATTGAATTAGGGTTAACGATAAGGCTGAAACTAGGGTTAGGGTTAGGGTTAGCTGAAATTAGGGTTAGGGTTTCTGCGTTCCTCAAGTACTAGAAGACCCAAATTCGGCGTGTGCGCTTCTTTGGGGGCTCTTGATGAAAAAGCAAGTGGCCCCATGTCTCTAGGACAAAGTTGAAATGTCAACCCATAGACTTGCATTGAATGAGGGTTAAGGATAAGGCTGAAAGTAGGGTTAGGGTAGGGATGGAGTTGTTATTCTCTGCTGCAATACATGAGGGAAACATCTCTCATGTTGTTCCTCAGTACATTTTAGGTTCCCCAACAAGGAAAAAGGTGAATTCTGAATTTAACATGAAAACTCATTCAGACGTCAGGATGTCATTCTTTATGGTGTTTATTGGCCTTATCTCAACGATTTGAGAGGTTTTTTTTTTTTTTTTTT
The DNA here is from genome assembly GCF_046127955.1 of Nelusetta ayraudi. NCBI lineage: Eukaryota > Metazoa > Chordata > Actinopteri > Tetraodontiformes > Monacanthidae > Nelusetta > Nelusetta ayraudi. The sequence continues at coordinate 98,832 of NW_027466293.1, read as the reverse complement.
TTAAAGGAGCAGCAGTGATATCTGTGCTGACTTACTCTGAAAGAATTCTGTTTCTCCTGTTTCTGAGCTGAATTGAAAGTCTCCATGCAAGACAACAGCTGCACACAGCTGCACACAGCTTTACACTTGAACACTCATTCATACACATGAGCCTGAAGGAATAAACAGAGGTCTGTCATCAGTCATGGCGTGAAAAAATATTTTCTGCTCCTCCTGTGTTCATAAAGAGTTTTTTTTTTATATCTTTTTTAATGTTCCCCAGTAAATTGAGTGTTATTCAAGCAGCAGAAGCAGCATCAGCAACACCAGCAGCTGCTGAAGTACTTTAATTGGTTTGTAATCAGACTTACAAGTCTGTTTACAAACAACTTCAGACTTCAAAGCGTTTGAACGGCTTTGATCATCAGACCTAAAAGTCTGTTTACAAACAACTTCAGACTTCAAAGTTTTTGAAAATGTTTCAACACGCATTCCATCACTTTGATGTCTGTTTTCTTCAAGCAGCAGCATTTTTTATTGAGCAAATTGTATTCTGTGTGGAATAACAGTTTGGATTTTTTTTTCTCTCTTGTTCCTCAGCTGAATCAAGACAACTATGAAAGTAAACAGTCGCATAAAGATTTTGAAAAGAAAACTCATTCAACCATTTGGATTTCTTTTTTTTATTGTGGTTATGGGCCTTATCTCAACAAGTTGAGATGTTGTCTTTTTTTTTGAAGGAGCAGCTGTGATATCTGTGCTGACTTACTCTGAAAGAACTCTGTTTCTCCTGTTTCTGAGCTGAATGAAAGTCTCCATGCAAGACAACAGCTGCACACAGCTGCACACAGCTTTACACTTGAACACTCATTCATACACATGAGCCTGAAGGAATAAACAGAGGTCTGTTATCAGTCAATGGCGTGAAAAAATATTTTCTGCTCCTCCTGTGTTCATAAAGAGTTTTTTTTTATATCTTTTTTAATGTTCCCCAGTAAATTGAGTGTTATTCAAGCAGCAGAAGCAGCATCAGCAACGCCAGCAGCTGCTGAAGCACTTTAATTGGTTTGTAATCAGACTTACAAGTCTGTTTACAAACAACTTCAGACTTCAAAGCGTTTGAACGGCTTTGATCATCAGACCTAAAAGTCTGTTTACAAACACAACTTCAGACTTCAAAGCTTTTGCAAATGTTTCAACACGCATTCCATCACTTTGATGTCTTTTTTCTTCAAGCAGCAGCATTTTTTATTGAGCAAATTGTATTCTGTGTGGAATAACAGGTTGGATTTTTTTTTCTCTTTTGTTCCTCAGCTGAATCAAGACATCTATGAAAGTAAACAGTCGCATACAGATTTTGAAAAGAAAACTCATTCAACCACTTGGATTTCTTCTTTTATTGTGGTTATGGGCCTTATCTCAACAAGTTGAGATGTTGTCTTTTTTTTGAAGGAGCAGCTGTGATATCTGTGCTGACTTACTCTGAAAGAACTCTGTTTCTCCTGTTTCTGAGCTGAATGAAAGTCTCCATGCAAGACAACAGCTGCACAGAGCTGCACACAGCTTTACACTTGAACACTCATTCATACACATGAGCCTGGAGGAATAAACATAGCAAAACAAAGATTCAAATGAAACTGACAATACACCAGGTCAGTGTTCATCAAGCAACGGAATACGCACAGTGCCCCTCAATCTCAGACCAACAGAGAGTCGACTGTGAACGATCGTCACCTGATATTCATCATACGGTCTGTGTCTCCACCCACAGGCGTAATGGTGCCACTGCACATCACCAAACGCATAAGAACAAATCAACCATGTAAATGAATCGACACCACTGAAACAAGAGAGAAATTGTTTCATCAATAACTGGAATAATTTTATTAAAAATATAAATATATATATATATATATATATATATATTTCAATAGTTATCTGCTTTAATCAATGTGTGTGGGGGGAGTGGGGGCACTGAATTAGTGAATTCAGGAATTTGTGAAAGAAAACAAGTGCTTTATGCTCATTGCGAGCATAAAAGGTGAACTTGAATGGAATTGTAATTCTCTGCTGAAAAAAATAAGGAAAAAATCTTTCCTGTTGTTCCTCTATTGTCAGTCTCATTTGAATCTTTGTTTTGCTTTGTTTATTCCTCCAGGATGATGAGTATGAATGAGTATTCAAGTGTAAAGCTGTGTGCAGCTCTGTTTTCTTGCATAGAGACTTTAATTCAGCTCAGAAACAGGAGAAAAAGAGTTATTTCAGAGTAAGTCAGCACAGATATCACTGCTGCTCCTTCAAAAAAAAGATTTCAACTATTTCCTTATGGGGGAACCTACAATGTAGTGAGGAACAACAGGAGAGATGTTTCCCTCATGTATTTCAGCAGAAAATAACAACAATTCCACTCAAGTTCACCCTTTCTGCTCACACTGCGCATAACTCAGCGAGAGAAGCACAATAGAGCAATAAAAAATGACATCCCACTGTCTGAATGAGTTTTCATGTTAAATTGAGTATTCAACTATTTCCTTATGGGGGAACCTACAATGTACTGAGGAACAACAGGAGAGATGTTTCCCTCATGTATTTCAGCAGAAAATAACAATTCCACTCAAGTTCACCCTTTCTGCTCACACTGCGCATAACTCAGCGAGAGAAGCACAATAGAGCAATAAAAAATGACATCCCACTGTCTGAATGAGTTTTCATGTTAAATTGAGAATTCAACTATTTCCTTATGGGGGAACCTACAATGTAGTGAGGAACAACAGGAGAGATGTTTCCCTCATGTATTTCAGCAGAAAATAACAATTCCACTCAAGTTCACCCTTTCTGCTCACACTGCGCATAACTCAGCGAGAGAAGCACAATAGAGCAATAAAAAATGACATCCCACTGTCTGAATGAGTTTTCATGTTAAATTGAGAATTCAACTATTTCCTTATGGGGGGACCTACAATGTACTCAGGAATAACAGGAGAGATGTTTCCCTCATGTATTTCAGCAGAAAATAACAATTCCACTCAAGTTCACCCTTTCTGCTCACACTGCGCATAACTCAGCGAGAGAAGCACAATAGAGCAATAAAAAATGACATCCCACTGTCTGAATGAGTTTTCATGTTAAATTGAGAATTCAACTATTTCCTTATGGGGGAACCTACAATGTACTGAGGAACAACAGGAGAGATGTTTCCCTCATGTATTTCAGCAGAAAATAACAATTCCACTCAAGTTCACCCTTTCTGCTCACACTGCGCATAACTCAGCGAGAGAAGCACAATAGAGCAATAAAAAATGACATCCCACTGTCTGAATGAGTTTTCATGTTAAATTGTAAAATCAACTATTTCCTTATGGGGGACCCTACAATGTACTGAGGAACAACAGGAGAGATGTTTCCCTCATGTATTTCAGCAGAAAATAACAATTCCACTCAAGTTCACCCTTTCTGCTCACACTGCGCATAACTCAGCGAGAGAAGCACAATAGAGCAATAAAAAATGACATCCCACTGTCTGAATGAGTTTTTATGTTAAATTGAGAATTCAACTATTTCCTTATGGGGGGACCTACAATGTACTCAGGAATAACAGGAGAGATGTTTCCCTCATGTATTTCAGCAGAAAATAACAATTCCACTCAAGTTCACCCTTTCTGCTCACACTGCGCATAACTCAGCGAGAGAAGCACAATAGAGCAATAAAAAATGACATCCCACTGTCTGAATGAGTTTTCATGTTAAATTGAGAATTCAACTATTTCCTTATGGGGGAACCTACAATGTACTGAGGAACAACAGGAGATATGTTTCCCTCATGTATTTCAGCAGAAAATAACAATTCCACTCAAGTTCACCCTTTCTGCTCACACTGCGCATAACTCAGCGAGAGAAGCACAATAGAGCAATAAAAAATGACATCCCACTGTCTGAATGAGTTTTCATGTTAAATTGTAAAATCAACTATTTCCTTATGGGGGACCCTACAATGTACTGAGGAACAACAGGAGAGATGTTTCCCTCATGTATTTCAGCAGAAAATAACAATTCCACTCAAGTTCACCCTTTCTGCTCACACTGCGCATAACTCAGCGAGAGAAGCACAATAGAGCAATAAAAAATGACATCCCACTGTCTGAATGAGTTTTCATGTTAAATTGAGAATTCAACTATTTCCTTATGGGGGAACCTACAATGTACTGAGGAACAACAGGAGAGATGTTTCCCTCATGTATTTCAGCAGAAAATAACAATTCCACTCAAGTTCACCCTTTCTGCTCACACTGCGCATAACTCAGCGAGAGAAGCACAATAGAGCAATAAAAAATGACATCCCACTGTCTGAATGAGTTTTTATGTTAAATTGAGAATTCAACTATTTCCTTATGGGGGTACCTACAATGTACTCAGGAATAACAGGAGAGATGTTTCCCTCATGTATTTCAGCAGAAAATAACAATTCCACTCAAGTTCACCCTTTCTGCTCACACTGCGCATAACTCAGCGAGAGAAGCACAATAGAGCAATAAAAAATGACATCCCACTGTCTGAATGAGTTTTCATGTTAAATTGAGAATTCAACTATTTCCTTATGGGGGAACCTACAATGTACTGAGGAACAACAGGAGAGATGTTTCCCTCATGTATTTCAGCAGAAAATAACAATTCCACTCAAGTTCACCCTTTCTGCTCACACTGCGCATAACTCAGCGAGAGAAGCACAATAGAGCAATAAAAAATGACATCCCACTGTCTGAATGAGTTTTCATGTTAAATTGAGAATTCAACTATTTCCTTATGGGGGGACCTACAATGTACTCAGGAATAACAGGAGAGATGTTTCCCTCATGTATTTCAGCAGAAAATAACAATTCCACTCAAGTTCACCCTTTCTGCTCACACTGCGCATAACTCAGCGAGAGAAGCACAATAGAGCAATAAAAAATGACATCCCACTGTCTGAATGAGTTTTTATGTTAAATTGAGAATTCAACTATTTCCTTTATGGGGGCCCTACAATGTACTCAGGAACAACAGTAGAGATGTTTCCCTCATGTATTTCAGCAGAAAATAACACTTCCACTCAAGTTCACCCTTTCTGCTCACACTGCGCATAACTCAGCGAGAAAAGCACAATAGAGCAATAAAAAATGACATCCCACTGTCTGAATGAGTTTTCACCCCATCAGACTTGAATTGAATTAGGGTTAACGATAAGGCTGAAACTAGGGTTAGGGTTAGGGTTAGCTGAAATTAGGGTTAGGGTTTCTGCGTTCCTCAAGTATTAGAAACCCCAAATTTGGCGTGGGCGCTTCTTTGGGGCTCTTGATGAAATAGCAAGTGGCCCCATTGTCTCTAGGACAAAGTTGAAATTTCACCCCATAGACTTGCATTGAATTAGGGTTAACGTTAAGGCTGAAACTAGGGTTAGGGTTAGGGTTAGTTGAAATTAGGGTTAGGGTTTCTGCCTTCCTCAAGTATTAGAAACCCCAAATTTTGCGTGGACACTTCTTGGGGGCTCCTGATGAAAAAGCAAATGGTCCCATGTCTCTAGGACAAAGTTGAAATTTCACCCCATAGACTTGCATTGAATTAGGGTTAACGTTAAGGCTGAAACTAGGGTTAGGGTTAGGGTTAGTTGAAATTAGGTTTAGGGTTTCTGCGTTCCTCAAGTACTAGAAGACCCAAATTCGGCGTGTGCGCTTCTTTGGGGGCTCTTGATGAAAAAGCAAGTGGCCCCATGTCTCTAGGACAAAGTTGAAATGTCAACCCATAGACTTGCATTGAATGAGGGTTAAGGATAAGGCTGAAAGTAGGGTTAGGGTAGGGATGGAGTTGTTATTCTCTGCTGCAATACATGAGGGAAACATCTCTCATGTTGTTCCTCAGTACATTTTAGGTTCCCCAACAAGGAAAAAGGTGAATTCTGAATTTAACATGAAAACTCATTCAGACGTCAGGATGTCATTCTTTATGGTGTTTATTGGCCTTATCTCAACGATTTGAGAGGTTGTTTTTTTTTTTTTTTTTAAAGGAGCAGCAGTGATATCTGTGCTGACTTACTCTGAAAGAATTCTGTTTCTCCTGTTTCTGAGCTGAATTGAAAGTCTCCATGCAAGACAACAGCTGCACACAGCTGCACACAGCTTTACACTTGAACACTCATTCATACACATGAGCCTGAAGGAATAAACAGAGGTCTGTCATCAGTCATGGCGTGAAAAAATATTTTCTGCTCCTCCTGTGTTCATAAAGAGTTTTTTTTTTTATATCTTTTTTAATGTTCCCCAGTAAATTGAGTGTTATTCAAGCAGCAGAAGCAGCATCAGCAACACCAGCAGCTGCTGAAGTACTTTAATTGGTTTGTAATCAGACTTACAAGTCTGTTTACAAACAACTTCAGACTTCAAAGCGTTTGAACGGCTTTGATCATCAGACCTAAAAGTCTGTTTACAAACAACTTCAGACTTCAAAGTTTTTGAAAATGTTTCAACACGCATTCCATCACTTTGATGTCTGTTTTCTTCAAGCAGCAGCATTTTTTATTGAGCAAATTGTATTCTGTGTGGAATAACAGGTTGGATTTTTTTTTCTCTCTTGTTCCTCAGCTGAATCAAGACAACTATGAAAGTAAACAGTCGCATAAAGATTTTGAAAAGAAAACTCATTCAACCATTTGGATTTCTTTTTTTTATTGTGGTTATGGGCCTTATCTCAACAAGTTGAGATGTTGTCTTTTTTTTTGAAGGAGCAGCTGTGATATCTGTGCTGACTTACTCTGAAAGAACTCTGTTTCTCCTGTTTCTGAGCTGAATGAAAGTCTCCATGCAAGACAACAGCTGCACACAGCTGCACACAGCTTTACACTTGAACACTCATTCATACACATGAGCCTGAAGGAATAAACAGAGGTCTGTTATCAGTCAATGGCGTGAAAAAATATTTTCTGCTCCTCCTGTGTTCATAAAGAGTTTTTTTTTATATCTTTTTTAATGTTCCCCAGTAAATTGAGTGTTATTCAAGCAGCAGAAGCAGCATCAGCAACGCCAGCAGCTGCTGAAGCACTTTAATTGGTTTGTAATCAGACTTACAAGTCTGTTTACAAACAACTTCAGACTTCAAAGCGTTTGAACGGCTTTGATCATCAGACCTAAAAGTCTGTTTACAAACACAACTTCAGACTTCAAAGCTTTTGCAAATGTTTCAACACGCATTCCATCACTTTGATGTCTTTTTTCTTCAAGCAGCAGCATTTTTTATTGAGCAAATTGTATTCTGTGTGGAATAACAGGTTGGATTTTTTTTTCTCTTTTGTTCCTCAGCTGAATCAAGACATCTATGAAAGTAAACAGTCGCATACAGATTTTGAAAAGAAAACTCATTCAACCACTTGGATTTCTTCTTTTATTGTGGTTATGGGCCTTATCTCAACAAGTTGAGATGTTGTCTTTTTTTTGAAGGAGCAGCTGTGATATCTGTGCTGACTTACTCTGAAAGAACTCTGTTTCTCCTGTTTCTGAGCTGAATGAAAGTCTCCATGCAAGACAACAGCTGCACAGAGCTGCACACAGCTTTACACTTGAACACTCATTCATACACATGAGCCTGGAGGAATAAACATAGCAAAACAAAGATTCAAATGAAACTGACAATACACCAGGTCAGTGTTCATCAAGCAACGGAATACGCACAGTGCCCCTCAATCTCAGACCAACAGAGAGTCGACTGTGAACGATCGTCACCTGATATTCATCATACGGTCTGTGTCTCCACCCACAGGCGTAATGGTGCCACTGCACATCACCAAACGCATAAGAACAAATCAACCATGTAAATGAATCGACACCACTGAAACAAGAGAGAAATTGTTTCATCAATAACTGGAATAATTTTATTAAAAATATAAATATATATATATATATATATATATATATTTCAATAGTTATCTGCTTTAATCAATGTGTGTGGGGGGAGTGGGGGCACTGAATTAGTGAATTCAGGAATTTGTGAAAGAAAACAAGTGCTTTATGCTCATTGCGAGCATAAAAGGTGAACTTGAATGGAATTGTAATTCTCTGCTGAAAAAAATAAGGAAAAAATCTTTCCTGTTGTTCCTCTATTGTCAGTCTCATTTGAATCTTTGTTTTGCTTTGTTTATTCCTCCAGGCTGATGAGTATGAATGAGTATTCAAGTGTAAAGCTGTGTGCAGCTCTGTTTTCTTGCATAGAGACTTTAATTCAGCTCAGAAACAGGAGAAAAAGAGTTATTTCAGAGTAAGTCAGCACAGATATCACTGCTGCTCCTTCAAAAAAAAGATTTCAACTATTTCCTTATGGGGGAACCTACAATGTAGTGAGGAACAACAGGAGAGATGTTTCCCTCATGTATTTCAGCAGAAAATAACAACAATTCCACTCAAGTTCACCCTTTCTGCTCACACTGCGCATAACTCAGCGAGAGAAGCACAATAGAGCAATAAAAAATGACATCCCACTGTCTGAATGAGTTTTCATGTTAAATTGAGTATTCAACTATTTCCTTATGGGGGAACCTACAATGTACTGAGGAACAACAGGAGAGATGTTTCCCTCATGTATTTCAGCAGAAAATAACAATTCCACTCAAGTTCACCCTTTCTGCTCACACTGCGCATAACTCAGCGAGAGAAGCACAATAGAGCAATAAAAAATGACATCCCACTGTCTGAATGAGTTTTTATGTTAAATTGTAAAATCAACTATTTCCTTATGGGGGACCCTACAATGTACTGAGGAACAACAGGAGAGATGTTTCCCTCATGTATTTCAGCAGAAAATAACAATTCCACTCAAGTTCACCCTTTCTGCTCAAACTGAGCATAACTCAGCGAGAGAAGCACAATAGAGCAATAAAAAATGACATCCCGCTGTCTGAATGAGTTTTCATGTTAAATTGAGAATTCAACTATTTCCTTATGGGGGAACCTACAATGTAGTGAGGAACAAAAGGAGAGATGTTTCCCTCATGTATTTCAGCAGAAAATAACAATTCCACTCAAGTTCACCCTTTCTGCTCACACTGCGCATAACTCAGCGAGAGAAGCACAATAGAGCAATAAAAAATGACATCCCACTGTCTGAATGAGTTTTTATGTTAAATTGAGAATTCAACTATTTCCTTATGGGGGGACCTACAATGTACTCAGGAATAACAGGAGAGATGTTTCCCTCATGTATTTCAGCAGAAAATAACAATTCCACTCAAGTTCACCCTTTCTGCTCACACTGCGCATAACTCAGCGAGAGAAGCACAATAGAGCAATAAAAAATGACATCCCACTGTCTGAATGAGTTTTCATGTTAAATTGAGAATTCAACTATTTCCTTATGGGGGAACCTACAATGTACTGAGGAACAACAGGAGAGATGTTTCCCTCATGTATTTCAGCAGAAAATAACAATTCCACTCAAGTTCACCCTTTCTGCTCACACTGCGCATAACTCAGCGAGAGAAGCACAATAGAGCAATAAAAAATGACATCCCACTGTCTGAATGAGTTTTCATGTTAAATTGTAAAATCAACTATTTCCTTATGGGGGACCCTACAATGTACTGAGGAACAACAGGAGAGATGTTTCCCTCATGTATTTCAGCAGAAAATAACAATTCCACTCAAGTTCACCCTTTCTGCTCACACTGCCATAACTCAGCGAGAGAAGCACAATAGAGCAATAAAAAATGACATCCCACTGTCTGAATGAGTTTTCATGTTAAATTGAGAATTCAACTATTTCCTTGTGGGGGAACCTACAATGTACTGAGGAACAACAGGAGAGATGTTTCCCTCATGTATTTCAGCAGAAAATAACAATTCCACTCAAGTTCACCCTTTCTGCTCACACTGCGCATAACTCAGCGAGAGAAGCACAATAGAGCAATAAAAAATGACATCCCACTGTCTGAATGAGTTTTCATGTTAAATTGAGAATTCAACTATTTCCTTATGGGGGGACCTACAATGTACTCAGGAATAACAGGAGAGATGTTTCCCTCATGTATTTCAGCAGAAAATAACAATTCCACTCAAGTTCACCCTTTCTGCTCACACTGCGCATAACTCAGCGAGAGAAGCACAATAGAGCAATAAAAAATGACATCCCACTGTCTGAATGAGTTTTCATGTTAAATTGAGAATTCAACTATTTCCTTATGGGTGGACCTACAATGTACTGAGGAACAACAGGAGAGATGTTTCCCTCATGTATTTCAGCAGAAAATAACAATTCCACTCAAGTTCACCCTTTCTGCTCACACTGCGCATAACTCAGCGAGAGAAGCACAATAGAGCAATAAAAAATGACATCCCACTGTCTGAATGAGTTTTCATGTTAAATTGTAAAATCAACTATTTCCTTATGGGGGACCCTACAATGTACTGAGGAACAACAGGAGAGATGTTTCCCTCATGTATTTCAGCAGAAAATAACAATTCCACTCAAGTTCACCCTTTCTGCTCACACTGCGCATAACTCAGCGAGAGAAGCACAATAGAGCAATAAAAAATGACATCCCACTGTCTGAATGAGTTTTTATGTTAAATTGAGAATTCAACTATTTCCTTATGGGGGGACCTACAATGTACTCAGGAATAACAGGAGAGATGTTTCCCTCATGTATTTCAGCAGAAAATAACAATTCCACTCAAGTTCACCCTTTCTGCTCACACTGCGCATAACTCAGCGAGAGAAGCACAATAGAGCAATAAAAAATGACATCCCACTGTCTGAATGAGTTTTCATGTTAAATTGAGAATTCAACTATTTCCTTATGGGGGGACCTACAATGTACTCAGGAATAACAGGAGAGATGTTTCCCTCATGTATTTCAGCAGAAAATAACAATTCCACTCAAGTTCACCCTTTCTGCTCACACTGCGCATAACTCAGCGAGAGAAGCACAATAGAGCAATAAAAAATGACATCCCACTGTCTGAATGAGTTTTCATGTTAAATTGAGTATTCAACTATTTCCTTATGGGGGACCCTACAATGTACTGAGTAACAACAGGAGAGATGTTTCCCTCATGTATTTCAGCAGAAAATAACAATTCCACTCAAGTTCACCCTTTCTGCTCACACTGCGCATAACTCAGCGAGAGAAGCACAATAGAGCAATAAAAAATGACATCCCACTGTCTGAATGAGTTTTCATGTTAAATTGAGAATTCAACTATTTCCTTATGGGGGGACCTACAATGTACTCAGGAATAACAGGAGAGATGTTTCCCTCATGTATTTCAGCAGAAAATAACAATTCCACTCAAGTTCACCCTTTCTGCTCACACTGCGCATAACTCAGCGAGAGAAGCACAATAGAGCAATAAAAAATGACATCCCACTGTCTGAATGAGTTTTCATGTTAAATTGAGAATTCAACTATTTCCTTATGGGGGAACCTACAATGTACTGAGGAACAACAGGAGAGATGTTTCCCTCATGTATTTCAGCAGAAAATAACAATTCCACTCAAGTTCACCCTTTCTGCTCACACTGCGCATAACTCAGCGAGAGAAGCACAATAGAGCAATAAAAAAATGACATCCCACTGTCTGAATGAGTTTTCATGTTAAATTGAGAATTCAACTATTTCCTTATGGGGGAACCTACAATGTACTGAGGAACAACAGGAGAGATGTTTCCCTCATGTATTTCAGCAGAAAATAACAATTCCACTCAAGTTCACCCTTTCTGCTCACACTGCGCATAACTCAGCGAGAGAAGCACAATAGAGCAATAAAAAATGACATCCCACTGTCTGAATGAGTTTTCATGTTAAATTGAGAATTCAACTATTTCCTTATGGGGGAACCTACAATGTACTGAGGAACAACAGGAGAGATGTTTCCCTCATGTATTTCAGCAGAAAATAACAATTCCACTCAAGTTCACCCTTTCTGCTCACACTGCGCATAACTCAGCGAGAGAAGCACAATAGAGCAATAAAAAATGACATCCCACTGTCTGAATGAGTTTTCATGTTAAATTGTAAAATCAACTATTTCCTTATGGGGGACCCTACAATGTACTGAGGAACAACAGGAGAGATGTTTCCCTCATGTATTTCAGCAGAAAATAACAATTCCACTCAAGTTCACCCTTTCTGCTCACACTGCGCATAACTCAGCGAGAGAAGCACAATAGAGCAATAAAAAATGACATCCCACTGTCTGAATGAGTTTTTATGTTAAATTGAGAATTCAACTATTTCCTTATGGGGGGACCTACAATGTACTCAGGAATAACAGGAGAGATGTTTCCCTCATGTATTTCAGCAGAAAATAACAATTCCACTCAAGTTCACCCTTTCTGCTCACACTGCGCATAACTCAGCGAGAGAAGCACAATAGAGCAATAAAAAATGACATCCCACTGTCTGAATGAGTTTTCATGTTAAATTGAGAATTCAACTATTTCCTTATGGGGGAACCTACAATGTACTGAGGAACAACAGGAGAGATGTTTCCCTCATGTATTTCAGCAGAAAATAACAATTCCACTCAAGTTCACCCTTTCTGCTCACACTGCGCATAACTCAGCGAGAGAAGCACAATAGAGCAATAAAAAATGACATCCCACTGTCTGAATGAGTTTTCATGTTAAATTGAGAATTCAACTATTTCCTTATGGGGGAACCTACAATGTACTGAGGAACAACAGGAGAGATGTTTCCCTCATGTATTTCAGCAGAAAATAACAATTCCACTCAAGTTCACCCTTTCTGCTCACACTGCGCATAACTCAGCGAGAGAAGCACAATAGAGCAATAAAAAATGACATCCCACTGTCTGAATGAGTTTTCATGTTAAATTGTAAAATCAACTATTTCCTTATGGGGGACCCTACAATGTACTGAGGAACAACAGGAGAGATGTTTCCCTCATGTATTTCAGCAGAAAATAACAATTCCACTCAAGTTCACCCTTTCTGCTCACACTGCGCATAACTCAGCGAGAGAAGCACAATAGAGCAATAAAAAATGACATCCCACTGTCTGAATGAGTTTTTATGTTAAATTGAGAATTCAACTATTTCCTTATGGGGGGACCTACAATGTACTCAGGAATAACAGGAGAGATGTTTCCCTCATGTATTTCAGCAGAAAATAACAATTCCACTCAAGTTCACCCTTTCTGCTCACACTGCGCATAACTCAGCGAGAGAAGCACAATAGAGCAATAAAAAATGACATCCCACTGTCTGAATGAGTTTTCATGTTAAATTGAGAATTCAACTATTTCCTTATGGGGGAACCTACAATGTACTGAGGAACAACAGGAGAGATGTTTCCCTCATGTATTTCAGCAGAAAATAACAATTCCACTCAAGTTCACCCTTTCTGCTCACATTGCGCATAACTCAGCGAGAGAAGCACAATAGAGCAATAAAAAATGACATCCCACTGTCTGAATGAGTTTTCATGTTAAATTGAGAATTCAACTATTTCCTTATGGGGGAACCTACAATGTACTGAGGAACAACAGGAAAGATGTTTCCCTCATGTATTTCAGCAGAAAATAACAATTCCACTCAAGTTCACCCTTTCTGCTCACACTGCGCATAACTCAGCGAGAGAAGCACAATAGAGCAATAAAAAATGACATCCCACTGTCTGAATGAGTTTTCACCCCATCAGACTTGAATTGAATTAGGGTTAACGATAAGGCTGAAACTAGGGTTAGGGTTAGGGTTAGCTGAAATTAGGGTTAGGGTTTCTGCGTTCCTCAAGTATTAGAAACCCCAAATTTGGCGTGGGCGCTTCTTTGGGGCTCTTGATGAAATAGCAAGTGGCCCCATTGTCTCTAGGACAAAGTTGAAATGTCAACCCATAGACTTGCATTGAATGAGGGTTAAGGATAAGGCTGAAAGTAGGGTTAGGGTAGGGATGGAGTTGTTATTCTCTGCTGCAATACATGAGGGAAACATCTCTCATGTTGTTCCTCAGTACATTTTAGGTTCCCCAACAAGGAAAAAGGTGAATTCTGAATTTAACATGAAAACTCATTCAGACGTCAGGATGTCATTCTTTATGGTGTTTATTGGCCTTATCTCAACGATTTGAGAGGTTGTTTTTTTTTTTTTTTTTAAAGGAGCAGCAGTGATATCTGTGCTGACTTACTCTGAAAGAATTCTGTTTCTCCTGTTTCTGAGCTGAATTGAAAGTCTCCATGCAAGACAACAGCTGCACACAGCTGCACACAGCTTTACACTTGAACACTCATTCATACACATGAGCCTGAAGGAATAAACAGAGGTCTGTCATCAGTCATGGCGTGAAAAAATATTTTCTGCTCCTCCTGTGTTCATAAAGAGTTTTTTTTTTATATCTTTTTTAATGTTCCCCAGTAAATTGAGTGTTATTCAAGCAGCAGAAGCAGCATCAGCAACACCAGCAGCTGCTGAAGTACTTTAATTGGTTTGTAATCAGACTTACAAGTCTGTTTACAAACAACTTCAGACTTCAAAGCGTTTGAACGGCTTTGATCATCAGACCTAAAAGTCTGTTTACAAACAACTTCAGACTTCAAAGGTTTTGAAAATGTTTCAACACGCATTCCATCACTTTGATGTCTGTTTTCTTCAAGCAGCAGCATTTTTTATTGAGCAAATTGTATTCTGTGTGGAATAACAGGTTGGATTTTTTTTTCTCTCTTGTTCCTCAGCTGAATCAAGACAACTATGAAAGTAAACAGTCGCATAAAGATTTTGAAAAGAAAACTCATTCAACCATTTGGATTTCTTTTTTTTATTGTGGTTATGGGCCTTATCTCAACAAGTTGAGATGTTGTCTTTTTTTTTGAAGGAGCAGCTGTGATATCTGTGCTGACTTACTCTGAAAGAACTCTGTTTCTCCTGTTTCTGTGCTGAATGAAAGTCTCCATGCAAGACAACAGCTGCACACAGCTGCACACAGCTTTACACTTGAACACTCATTCATACACATGAGCCTGAAGGAATAAACAGAGGTCTGTTATCAGTCAATGGCGTGAAAAAATATTTTCTGCTCCTCCTGTGTTCATAAAGAGTTTTTTTTTTATATCTTTTTTAATGTTCCCCAGTAAATTGAGTGTTATTCAAGCAGCAGAAGCAGCATCAGCAACGCCAGCAGCTGCTGAAGCACTTTAATTGGTTTGTAATCAGACTTACAAGTCTGTTTACAAACAACTTCAGACTTCAAAGCGTTTGAACGGCTTTGATCATCAGACCTAAAAGTCTGTTTACAAACACAACTTCAGACTTCAAAGCTTTTGCAAATGTTTCAACACGCATTCCATCACTTTGATGTCTTTTTTCTTCAAGCAGCAGCATTTTTTATTGAGCAAATTGTATTCTGTGTGGAATAACAGGTTGGATTTTTTTTTCTCTTTTGTTCCTCAGCTGAATCAAGACATCTATGAAAGTAAACAGTCGCATACAGATTTTGAAAAGAAAACTCATTCAACCACTTGGATTTCTTCTTTTATTGTGGTTATGGGCCTTATCTCAACAAGTTGAGATGTTGTCTTTTTTTTGAAGGAGCAGCTGTGATATCTGTGCTGACTTACTCTGAAAGAACTCTGTTTCTCCTGTTTCTGAGCTGAATGAAAGTCTCCATGCAAGACAACAGCTGCACAGAGCTGCACACAGCTTTACACTTGAACACTCATTCATACACATGAGCCTGGAGGAATAAACATAGCAAAACAAAGATTCAAATGAAACTGACAATACACCAGGTCAGTGTTCATCAAGCAACGGAATACGCACAGTGCCCCTCAATCTCAGACCAACAGAGAGTCGACTGTGAACGATCGTCACCTGATATTCATCATACGGTCTGTGTCTCCACCCACAGGCGTAATGGTGCCACTGCACATCACCAAACGCATAAGAACAAATCAACCATGTAAATGAATCGACACCACTGAAACAAGAGAGAAATTGTTTCATCAATAACTGGAATAATTTTATTAAAAATATAAATATATATATATATATATATATATATATTTCAATAGTTATCTGCTTTAATCAATGTGTGTGGGGGGAGTGGGGGCACTGAATTAGTGAATTCAGGAATTTGTGAAAGAAAACAAGTGCTTTATGCTCATTGCGAGCATAAAAGGTGAACTTGAATGGAATTGTAATTCTCTGCTGAAAAAAATAAGGAAAAAATCTTTCCTGTTGTTCCTCTATTGTCAGTCTCATTTGAATCTTTGTTTTGCTTTGTTTATTCCTCCAGGCTGATGAGTATGAATGAGTATTCAAGTGTAAAGCTGTGTGCAGCTCTGTTTTCTTGCATAGAGACTTTAATTCAGCTCAGAAACAGGAGAAAAAGAGTTATTTCAGAGTAAGTCAGCACAGATATCACTGCTGCTCCTTCAAAAAAAAGATTTCAACTATTTCCTTATGGGGGAACCTACAATGTAGTGAGGAACAACAGGAGAGATGTTTCCCTCATGTATTTCAGCAGAAAATAACAACAATTCCACTCAAGTTCACCCTTTCTGCTCACACTGCGCATAACTCAGCGAGAGAAGCACAATAGAGCAATAAAAAATGACATCCCACTGTCTGAATGAGTTTTCATGTTAAATTGAGTATTCAACTATTTCCTTATGGGGGAACCTACAATGTACTGAGGAACAACAGGAGAGATGTTTCCCTCATGTATTTCAGCAGAAAATAACAATTCCACTCAAGTTCACCCTTTCTGCTCACACTGCGCATAACTCAGCGAGAGAAGCACAATAGAGCAATAAAAAATGACATCCCACTGTCTGAATGAGTTTTTATGTTAAATTGTAAAATCAACTATTTCCTTATGGGGGACCCTACAATGTACTGAGGAACAACAGGAGAGATGTTTCCCTCATGTATTTCAGCAGAAAATAACAATTCCACTCAAGTTCACCCTTTCTGCTCACACTGCGCATAACTCAGCGAGAGAAGCACAATAGAGCAATAAAAAATGACATCCCGCTGTCTGAATGAGTTTTCATGTTAAATTGAGAATTCAACTATTTCCTTATGGGGGAACCTACAATGTAGTGAGGAACAAAAGGAGAGATGTTTCCCTCATGTATTTCAGCAGAAAATAACAATTCCACTCAAGTTCACCCTTTCTGCTCACACTGCGCATAACTCAGCGAGAGAAGCACAATAGAGCAATAAAAAATGACATCCCACTGTCTGAATGAGTTTTTATGTTAAATTGAGAATTCAACTATTTCCTTATGGGGGGACCTACAATGTACTCAGGAATAACAGGAGAGATGTTTCCCTCATGTATTTCAGCAGAAAATAACAATTCCACTCAAGTTCACCCTTTCTGCTCACACTGCGCATAACTCAGCGAGAGAAGCACAATAGAGCAATAAAAAATGACATCCCACTGTCTGAATGAGTTTTCATGTTAAATTGAGAATTCAACTATTTCCTTATGGGGGAACCTACAATGTACTGAGGAACAACAGGAGAGATGTTTCCCTCATGTATTTCAGCAGAAAATAACAATTCCACTCAAGTTCACCCTTTCTGCTCACATTGCGCATAACTCAGCGAGAGAAGCACAATAGAGCAATAAAAAATGACATCCCACTGTCTGAATGAGTTTTCATGTTAAATTGAGAATTCAACTATTTCCTTATGGGGGAACCTACAATGTACTGAGGAACAACAGGAAAGATGTTTCCCTCATGTATTTCAGCAGAAAATAACAATTCCACTCAAGTTCACCCTTTCTGCTCACACTGCGCATAACTCAGCGAGAGAAGCACAATAGAGCAATAAAAAATGACATCCCACTGTCTGAATGAGTTTTCACCCCATCAGACTTGAATTGAATTAGGGTTAACGATAAGGCTGAAACTAGGGTTAGGGTTAGGGTTAGCTGAAATTAGGGTTAGGGTTTCTGCGTTCCTCAAGTATTAGAAACCCCAAATTTGGCGTGGGCGCTTCTTTGGGGCTCTTGATGAAATAGCAAGTGGCCCCATTGTCTCTAGGACAAAGTTGAAATGTCAACCCATAGACTTGCATTGAATGAGGGTTAAGGATAAGGCTGAAAGTAGGGTTAGGGTAGGGATGGAGTTGTTATTCTCTGCTGCAATACATGAGGGAAACATCTCTCATGTTGTTCCTCAGTACATTTTAGGTTCCCCAACAAGGAAAAAGGTGAATTCTGAATTTAACATGAAAACTCATTCAGACGTCAGGATGTCATTCTTTATGGTGTTTATTGGCCTTATCTCAACGATTTGAGAGGTTGTTTTTTTTTTTTTTTTTAAAGGAGCAGCAGTGATATCTGTGCTGACTTACTCTGAAAGAATTCTGTTTCTCCTGTTTCTGAGCTGAATTGAAAGTCTCCATGCAAGACAACAGCTGCACACAGCTGCACACAGCTTTACACTTGAACACTCATTCATACACATGAGCCTGAAGGAATAAACAGAGGTCTGTCATCAGTCATGGCGTGAAAAAATATTTTCTGCTCCTCCTGTGTTCATAAAGAGTTTTTTTTTTATATCTTTTTTAATGTTCCCCAGTAAATTGAGTGTTATTCAAGCAGCAGAAGCAGCATCAGCAACACCAGCAGCTGCTGAAGTACTTTAATTGGTTTGTAATCAGACTTACAAGTCTGTTTACAAACAACTTCAGACTTCAAAGCGTTTGAACGGCTTTGATCATCAGACCTAAAAGTCTGTTTACAAACAACTTCAGACTTCAAAGGTTTTGAAAATGTTTCAACACGCATTCCATCACTTTGATGTCTGTTTTCTTCAAGCAGCAGCATTTTTTATTGAGCAAATTGTATTCTGTGTGGAATAACAGGTTGGATTTTTTTTTCTCTCTTGTTCCTCAGCTGAATCAAGACAACTATGAAAGTAAACAGTCGCATAAAGATTTTGAAAAGAAAACTCATTCAACCATTTGGATTTCTTTTTTTTATTGTGGTTATGGGCCTTATCTCAACAAGTTGAGATGTTGTCTTTTTTTTTGAAGGAGCAGCTGTGATATCTGTGCTGACTTACTCTGAAAGAACTCTGTTTCTCCTGTTTCTGTGCTGAATGAAAGTCTCCATGCAAGACAACAGCTGCACACAGCTGCACACAGCTTTACACTTGAACACTCATTCATACACATGAGCCTGAAGGAATAAACAGAGGTCTGTTATCAGTCAATGGCGTGAAAAAATATTTTCTGCTCCTCCTGTGTTCATAAAGAGTTTTTTTTTTATATCTTTTTTAATGTTCCCCAGTAAATTGAGTGTTATTCAAGCAGCAGAAGCAGCATCAGCAACGCCAGCAGCTGCTGAAGCACTTTAATTGGTTTGTAATCAGACTTACAAGTCTGTTTACAAACAACTTCAGACTTCAAAGCGTTTGAACGGCTTTGATCATCAGACCTAAAAGTCTGTTTACAAACACAACTTCAGACTTCAAAGCTTTTGCAAATGTTTCAACACGCATTCCATCACTTTGATGTCTTTTTTCTTCAAGCAGCAGCATTTTTTATTGAGCAAATTGTATTCTGTGTGGAATAACAGGTTGGATTTTTTTTTCTCTTTTGTTCCTCAGCTGAATCAAGACATCTATGAAAGTAAACAGTCGCATACAGATTTTGAAAAGAAAACTCATTCAACCACTTGGATTTCTTCTTTTATTGTGGTTATGGGCCTTATCTCAACAAGTTGAGATGTTGTCTTTTTTTTGAAGGAGCAGCTGTGATATCTGTGCTGACTTACTCTGAAAGAACTCTGTTTCTCCTGTTTCTGAGCTGAATGAAAGTCTCCATGCAAGACAACAGCTGCACAGAGCTGCACACAGCTTTACACTTGAACACTCATTCATACACATGAGCCTGGAGGAATAAACATAGCAAAACAAAGATTCAAATGAAACTGACAATACACCAGGTCAGTGTTCATCAAGCAACGGAATACGCACAGTGCCCCTCAATCTCAGACCAACAGAGAGTCGACTGTGAACGATCGTCACCTGATATTCATCATACGGTCTGTGTCTCCACCCACAGGCGTAATGGTGCCACTGCACATCACCAAACGCATAAGAACAAATCAACCATGTAAATGAATCGACACCACTGAAACAAGAGAGAAATTGTTTCATCAATAACTGGAATAATTTTATTAAAAATATAAATATATATATATATATATATATATATATTTCAATAGTTATCTGCTTTAATCAATGTGTGTGGGGGGAGTGGGGGCACTGAATTAGTGAATTCAGGAATTTGTGAAAGAAAACAAGTGCTTTATGCTCATTGCGAGCATAAAAGGTGAACTTGAATGGAATTGTAATTCTCTGCTGAAAAAAATAAGGAAAAAATCTTTCCTGTTGTTCCTCTATTGTCAGTCTCATTTGAATCTTTGTTTTGCTTTGTTTATTCCTCCAGGCTGATGAGTATGAATGAGTATTCAAGTGTAAAGCTGTGTGCAGCTCTGTTTTCTTGCATAGAGACTTTAATTCAGCTCAGAAACAGGAGAAAAAGAGTTATTTCAGAGTAAGTCAGCACAGATATCACTGCTGCTCCTTCAAAAAAAAGATTTCAACTATTTCCTTATGGGGGAACCTACAATGTAGTGAGGAACAACAGGAGAGATGTTTCCCTCATGTATTTCAGCAGAAAATAACAACAATTCCACTCAAGTTCACCCTTTCTGCTCACACTGCGCATAACTCAGCGAGAGAAGCACAATAGAGCAATAAAAAATGACATCCCACTGTCTGAATGAGTTTTCATGTTAAATTGAGTATTCAACTATTTCCTTATGGGGGAACCTACAATGTACTGAGGAACAACAGGAGAGATGTTTCCCTCATGTATTTCAGCAGAAAATAACAATTCCACTCAAGTTCACCCTTTCTGCTCACACTGCGCATAACTCAGCGAGAGAAGCACAATAGAGCAATAAAAAATGACATCCCACTGTCTGAATGAGTTTTTATGTTAAATTGTAAAATCAACTATTTCCTTATGGGGGAACCTACAATGTACTCAGGAATAACAGGAGAGATGTTTCCCTCATGTATTTCAGCAGAAAATAACAATTCCACTCAAGTTCACCCTTTCTGCTCACACTGCGCATAACTCAGCGAGAGAAGCACAATAGAGCAATAAAAAATGACATCCCACTGTCTGAATGAGTTTTCATGTTAAATTGAGTATTCAACTATTTCCTTATGGGGGACCCTACAATGTACTGAGTAACAACAGGAGAGATGTTTCCCTCATGTATTTCAGCAGAAAATAACAATTCCACTCAAGTTCACCCTTTCTGCTCACACTGCGCATAACTCAGCGAGAGAAGCACAATAGAGCAATAAAAAATGACATCCCACTGTCTGAATGAGTTTTCATGTTAAATTGAGAATTCAACTATTTCCTTATGGGGGGACCTACAATGTACTCAGGAATAACAGGAGAGATGTTTCCCTCATGTATTTCAGCAGAAAATAACAATTCCACTCAAGTTCACCCTTTCTGCTCACACTGCGCATAACTCAGCGAGAGAAGCACAATAGAGCAATAAAAAATGACATCCCACTGTCTGAATGAGTTTTCATGTTAAATTGAGAATTCAACTATTTCCTTATGGGGGAACCTACAATGTACTGAGGAACAACAGGAGAGATGTTTCCCTCATGTATTTCAGCAGAAAATAACAATTCCACTCAAGTTCACCCTTTCTGCTCACACTGCGCATAACTCAGCGAGAGAAGCACAATAGAGCAATAAAAAAATGACATCCCACTGTCTGAATGAGTTTTCATGTTAAATTGAGAATTCAACTATTTCCTTATGGGGGAACCTACAATGTACTGAGGAACAACAGGAGAGATGTTTCCCTCATGTATTTCAGCAGAAAATAACAATTCCACTCAAGTTCACCCTTTCTGCTCACACTGCGCATAACTCAGCGAGAGAAGCACAATAGAGCAATAAAAAATGACATCCCACTGTCTGAATGAGTTTTCATGTTAAATTGAGAATTCAACTATTTCCTTATGGGGGAACCTACAATGTACTGAGGAACAACAGGAGAGATGTTTCCCTCATGTATTTCAGCAGAAAATAACAATTCCACTCAAGTTCACCCTTTCTGCTCACACTGCGCATAACTCAGCGAGAGAAGCACAATAGAGCAATAAAAAATGACATCCCACTGTCTGAATGAGTTTTCATGTTAAATTGTAAAATCAACTATTTCCTTATGGGGGACCCTACAATGTACTGAGGAACAACAGGAGAGATGTTTCCCTCATGTATTTCAGCAGAAAATAACAATTCCACTCAAGTTCACCCTTTCTGCTCACACTGCGCATAACTCAGCGAGAGAAGCACAATAGAGCAATAAAAAATGACATCCCACTGTCTGAATGAGTTTTTATGTTAAATTGAGAATTCAACTATTTCCTTATGGGGGGACCTACAATGTACTCAGGAATAACAGGAGAGATGTTTCCCTCATGTATTTCAGCAGAAAATAACAATTCCACTCAAGTTCACCCTTTCTGCTCACACTGCGCATAACTCAGCGAGAGAAGCACAATAGAGCAATAAAAAATGACATCCCACTGTCTGAATGAGTTTTCATGTTAAATTGAGAATTCAACTATTTCCTTATGGGGGAACCTACAATGTACTGAGGAACAACAGGAGAGATGTTTCCCTCATGTATTTCAGCAGAAAATAACAATTCCACTCAAGTTCACCCTTTCTGCTCACACTGCGCATAACTCAGCGAGAGAAGCACAATAGAGCAATAAAAAATGACATCCCACTGTCTGAATGAGTTTTCATGTTAAATTGAGAATTCAACTATTTCCTTATGGGGGAACCTACAATGTACTGAGGAACAACAGGAGAGATGTTTCCCTCATGTATTTCAGCAGAAAATAACAATTCCACTCAAGTTCACCCTTTCTGCTCACACTGCGCATAACTCAGCGAGAGAAGCACAATAGAGCAATAAAAAATGACATCCCACTGTCTGAATGAGTTTTCATGTTAAATTGTAAAATCAACTATTTCCTTATGGGGGACCCTACAATGTACTGAGGAACAACAGGAGAGATGTTTCCCTCATGTATTTCAGCAGAAAATAACAATTCCACTCAAGTTCACCCTTTCTGCTCACACTGCGCATAACTCAGCGAGAGAAGCACAATAGAGCAATAAAAAATGACATCCCACTGTCTGAATGAGTTTTTATGTTAAATTGAGAATTCAACTATTTCCTTATGGGGGGACCTACAATGTACTCAGGAATAACAGGAGAGATGTTTCCCTCATGTATTTCAGCAGAAAATAACAATTCCACTCAAGTTCACCCTTTCTGCTCACACTGCGCATAACTCAGCGAGAGAAGCACAATAGAGCAATAAAAAATGACATCCCACTGTCTGAATGAGTTTTCATGTTAAATTGAGAATTCAACTATTTCCTTATGGGGGAACCTACAATGTACTGAGGAACAACAGGAGAGATGTTTCCCTCATGTATTTCAGCAGAAAATAACAATTCCACTCAAGTTCACCCTTTCTGCTCACATTGCGCATAACTCAGCGAGAGAAGCACAATAGAGCAATAAAAAATGACATCCCACTGTCTGAATGAGTTTTCATGTTAAATTGAGAATTCAACTATTTCCTTATGGGGGAACCTACAATGTACTGAGGAACAACAGGAAAGATGTTTCCCTCATGTATTTCAGCAGAAAATAACAATTCCACTCAAGTTCACCCTTTCTGCTCACACTGCGCATAACTCAGCGAGAGAAGCACAATAGAGCAATAAAAAATGACATCCCACTGTCTGAATGAGTTTTCACCCCATCAGACTTGAATTGAATTAGGGTTAACGATAAGGCTGAAACTAGGGTTAGGGTTAGGGTTAGCTGAAATTAGGGTTAGGGTTTCTGCGTTCCTCAAGTATTAGAAACCCCAAATTTGGCGTGGGCGCTTCTTTGGGGCTCTTGATGAAATAGCAAGTGGCCCCATTGTCTCTAGGACAAAGTTGAAATGTCAACCCATAGACTTGCATTGAATGAGGGTTAAGGATAAGGCTGAAAGTAGGGTTAGGGTAGGGATGGAGTTGTTATTCTCTGCTGCAATACATGAGGGAAACATCTCTCATGTTGTTCCTCAGTACATTTTAGGTTCCCCAACAAGGAAAAAGGTGAATTCTGAATTTAACATGAAAACTCATTCAGACGTCAGGATGTCATTCTTTATGGTGTTTATTGGCCTTATCTCAACGATTTGAGAGGTTGTTTTTTTTTTTTTTTTTAAAGGAGCAGCAGTGATATCTGTGCTGACTTACTCTGAAAGAATTCTGTTTCTCCTGTTTCTGAGCTGAATTGAAAGTCTCCATGCAAGACAACAGCTGCACACAGCTGCACACAGCTTTACACTTGAACACTCATTCATACACATGAGCCTGAAGGAATAAACAGAGGTCTGTCATCAGTCATGGCGTGAAAAAATATTTTCTGCTCCTCCTGTGTTCATAAAGAGTTTTTTTTTTATATCTTTTTTAATGTTCCCCAGTAAATTGAGTGTTATTCAAGCAGCAGAAGCAGCATCAGCAACACCAGCAGCTGCTGAAGTACTTTAATTGGTTTGTAATCAGACTTACAAGTCTGTTTACAAACAACTTCAGACTTCAAAGCGTTTGAACGGCTTTGATCATCAGACCTAAAAGTCTGTTTACAAACAACTTCAGACTTCAAAGGTTTTGAAAATGTTTCAACACGCATTCCATCACTTTGATGTCTGTTTTCTTCAAGCAGCAGCATTTTTTATTGAGCAAATTGTATTCTGTGTGGAATAACAGGTTGGATTTTTTTTTCTCTCTTGTTCCTCAGCTGAATCAAGACAACTATGAAAGTAAACAGTCGCATAAAGATTTTGAAAAGAAAACTCATTCAACCATTTGGATTTCTTTTTTTTATTGTGGTTATGGGCCTTATCTCAACAAGTTGAGATGTTGTCTTTTTTTTTGAAGGAGCAGCTGTGATATCTGTGCTGACTTACTCTGAAAGAACTCTGTTTCTCCTGTTTCTGTGCTGAATGAAAGTCTCCATGCAAGACAACAGCTGCACACAGCTGCACACAGCTTTACACTTGAACACTCATTCATACACATGAGCCTGAAGGAATAAACAGAGGTCTGTTATCAGTCAATGGCGTGAAAAAATATTTTCTGCTCCTCCTGTGTTCATAAAGAGTTTTTTTTTTATATCTTTTTTAATGTTCCCCAGTAAATTGAGTGTTATTCAAGCAGCAGAAGCAGCATCAGCAACGCCAGCAGCTGCTGAAGCACTTTAATTGGTTTGTAATCAGACTTACAAGTCTGTTTACAAACAACTTCAGACTTCAAAGCGTTTGAACGGCTTTGATCATCAGACCTAAAAGTCTGTTTACAAACACAACTTCAGACTTCAAAGCTTTTGCAAATGTTTCAACACGCATTCCATCACTTTGATGTCTTTTTTCTTCAAGCAGCAGCATTTTTTATTGAGCAAATTGTATTCTGTGTGGAATAACAGGTTGGATTTTTTTTTCTCTTTTGTTCCTCAGCTGAATCAAGACATCTATGAAAGTAAACAGTCGCATACAGATTTTGAAAAGAAAACTCATTCAACCACTTGGATTTCTTCTTTTATTGTGGTTATGGGCCTTATCTCAACAAGTTGAGATGTTGTCTTTTTTTTGAAGGAGCAGCTGTGATATCTGTGCTGACTTACTCTGAAAGAACTCTGTTTCTCCTGTTTCTGAGCTGAATGAAAGTCTCCATGCAAGACAACAGCTGCACAGAGCTGCACACAGCTTTACACTTGAACACTCATTCATACACATGAGCCTGGAGGAATAAACATAGCAAAACAAAGATTCAAATGAAACTGACAATACACCAGGTCAGTGTTCATCAAGCAACGGAATACGCACAGTGCCCCTCAATCTCAGACCAACAGAGAGTCGACTGTGAACGATCGTCACCTGATATTCATCATACGGTCTGTGTCTCCACCCACAGGCGTAATGGTGCCACTGCACATCACCAAACGCATAAGAACAAATCAACCATGTAAATGAATCGACACCACTGAAACAAGAGAGAAATTGTTTCATCAATAACTGGAATAATTTTATTAAAAATATAAATATATATATATATATATATATATATATTTCAATAGTTATCTGCTTTAATCAATGTGTGTGGGGGGAGTGGGGGCACTGAATTAGTGAATTCAGGAATTTGTGAAAGAAAACAAGTGCTTTATGCTCATTGCGAGCATAAAAGGTGAACTTGAATGGAATTGTAATTCTCTGCTGAAAAAAATAAGGAAAAAATCTTTCCTGTTGTTCCTCTATTGTCAGTCTCATTTGAATCTTTGTTTTGCTTTGTTTATTCCTCCAGGCTGATGAGTATGAATGAGTATTCAAGTGTAAAGCTGTGTGCAGCTCTGTTTTCTTGCATAGAGACTTTAATTCAGCTCAGAAACAGGAGAAAAAGAGTTATTTCAGAGTAAGTCAGCACAGATATCACTGCTGCTCCTTCAAAAAAAAGATTTCAACTATTTCCTTATGGGGGAACCTACAATGTAGTGAGGAACAACAGGAGAGATGTTTCCCTCATGTATTTCAGCAGAAAATAACAACAATTCCACTCAAGTTCACCCTTTCTGCTCACACTGCGCATAACTCAGCGAGAGAAGCACAATAGAGCAATAAAAAATGACATCCCACTGTCTGAATGAGTTTTCATGTTAAATTGAGTATTCAACTATTTCCTTATGGGGGAACCTACAATGTACTGAGGAACAACAGGAGAGATGTTTCCCTCATGTATTTCAGCAGAAAATAACAATTCCACTCAAGTTCACCCTTTCTGCTCACACTGCGCATAACTCAGCGAGAGAAGCACAATAGAGCAATAAAAAATGACATCCCACTGTCTGAATGAGTTTTTATGTTAAATTGTAAAATCAACTATTTCCTTATGGGGGACCCTACAATGTACTGAGGAACAACAGGAGAGATGTTTCCCTCATGTATTTCAGCAGAAAATAACAATTCCACTCAAGTTCACCCTTTCTGCTCACACTGCGCATAACTCAGCGAGAGAAGCACAATAGAGCAATAAAAAATGACATCCCGCTGTCTGAATGAGTTTTCATGTTAAATTGAGAATTCAACTATTTCCTTATGGGGGAACCTACAATGTAGTGAGGAACAAAAGGAGAGATGTTTCCCTCATGTATTTCAGCAGAAAATAACAATTCCACTCAAGTTCACCCTTTCTGCTCACACTGCGCATAACTCAGCGAGAGAAGCACAATAGAGCAATAAAAAATGACATCCCACTGTCTGAATGAGTTTTTATGTTAAATTGAGAATTCAACTATTTCCTTATGGGGGGACCTACAATGTACTCAGGAATAACAGGAGAGATGTTTCCCTCATGTATTTCAGCAGAAAATAACAATTCCACTCAAGTTCACCCTTTCTGCTCACACTGCGCATAACTCAGCGAGAGAAGCACAATAGAGCAATAAAAAATGACATCCCACTGTCTGAATGAGTTTTCATGTTAAATTGAGAATTCAACTATTTCCTTATGGGGGAACCTACAATGTACTGAGGAACAACAGGAGAGATGTTTCCCTCATGTATTTCAGCAGAAAATAACAATTCCACTCAAGTTCACCCTTTCTGCTCACATTGCGCATAACTCAGCGAGAGAAGCACAATAGAGCAATAAAAAATGACATCCCACTGTCTGAATGAGTTTTCATGTTAAATTGAGAATTCAACTATTTCCTTATGGGGGAACCTACAATGTACTGAGGAACAACAGGAAAGATGTTTCCCTCATGTATTTCAGCAGAAAATAACAATTCCACTCAAGTTCACCCTTTCTGCTCACACTGCGCATAACTCAGCGAGAGAAGCACAATAGAGCAATAAAAAATGACATCCCACTGTCTGAATGAGTTTTCACCCCATCAGACTTGAATTGAATTAGGGTTAACGATAAGGCTGAAACTAGGGTTAGGGTTAGGGTTAGCTGAAATTAGGGTTAGGGTTTCTGCGTTCCTCAAGTATTAGAAACCCCAAATTTGGCGTGGGCGCTTCTTTGGGGCTCTTGATGAAATAGCAAGTGGCCCCATTGTCTCTAGGACAAAGTTGAAATGTCAACCCATAGACTTGCATTGAATGAGGGTTAAGGATAAGGCTGAAAGTAGGGTTAGGGTAGGGATGGAGTTGTTATTCTCTGCTGCAATACATGAGGGAAACATCTCTCATGTTGTTCCTCAGTACATTTTAGGTTCCCCAACAAGGAAAAAGGTGAATTCTGAATTTAACATGAAAACTCATTCAGACGTCAGGATGTCATTCTTTATGGTGTTTATTGGCCTTATCTCAACGATTTGAGAGGTTGTTTTTTTTTTTTTTTTTAAAGGAGCAGCAGTGATATCTGTGCTGACTTACTCTGAAAGAATTCTGTTTCTCCTGTTTCTGAGCTGAATTGAAAGTCTCCATGCAAGACAACAGCTGCACACAGCTGCACACAGCTTTACACTTGAACACTCATTCATACACATGAGCCTGAAGGAATAAACAGAGGTCTGTCATCAGTCATGGCGTGAAAAAATATTTTCTGCTCCTCCTGTGTTCATAAAGAGTTTTTTTTTTATATCTTTTTTAATGTTCCCCAGTAAATTGAGTGTTATTCAAGCAGCAGAAGCAGCATCAGCAACACCAGCAGCTGCTGAAGTACTTTAATTGGTTTGTAATCAGACTTACAAGTCTGTTTACAAACAACTTCAGACTTCAAAGCGTTTGAACGGCTTTGATCATCAGACCTAAAAGTCTGTTTACAAACAACTTCAGACTTCAAAGGTTTTGAAAATGTTTCAACACGCATTCCATCACTTTGATGTCTGTTTTCTTCAAGCAGCAGCATTTTTTATTGAGCAAATTGTATTCTGTGTGGAATAACAGGTTGGATTTTTTTTTCTCTCTTGTTCCTCAGCTGAATCAAGACAACTATGAAAGTAAACAGTCGCATAAAGATTTTGAAAAGAAAACTCATTCAACCATTTGGATTTCTTTTTTTTATTGTGGTTATGGGCCTTATCTCAACAAGTTGAGATGTTGTCTTTTTTTTTGAAGGAGCAGCTGTGATATCTGTGCTGACTTACTCTGAAAGAACTCTGTTTCTCCTGTTTCTGTGCTGAATGAAAGTCTCCATGCAAGACAACAGCTGCACACAGCTGCACACAGCTTTACACTTGAACACTCATTCATACACATGAGCCTGAAGGAATAAACAGAGGTCTGTTATCAGTCAATGGCGTGAAAAAATATTTTCTGCTCCTCCTGTGTTCATAAAGAGTTTTTTTTTTATATCTTTTTTAATGTTCCCCAGTAAATTGAGTGTTATTCAAGCAGCAGAAGCAGCATCAGCAACGCCAGCAGCTGCTGAAGCACTTTAATTGGTTTGTAATCAGACTTACAAGTCTGTTTACAAACAACTTCAGACTTCAAAGCGTTTGAACGGCTTTGATCATCAGACCTAAAAGTCTGTTTACAAACACAACTTCAGACTTCAAAGCTTTTGCAAATGTTTCAACACGCATTCCATCACTTTGATGTCTTTTTTCTTCAAGCAGCAGCATTTTTTATTGAGCAAATTGTATTCTGTGTGGAATAACAGGTTGGATTTTTTTTTCTCTTTTGTTCCTCAGCTGAATCAAGACATCTATGAAAGTAAACAGTCGCATACAGATTTTGAAAAGAAAACTCATTCAACCACTTGGATTTCTTCTTTTATTGTGGTTATGGGCCTTATCTCAACAAGTTGAGATGTTGTCTTTTTTTTGAAGGAGCAGCTGTGATATCTGTGCTGACTTACTCTGAAAGAACTCTGTTTCTCCTGTTTCTGAGCTGAATGAAAGTCTCCATGCAAGACAACAGCTGCACAGAGCTGCACACAGCTTTACACTTGAACACTCATTCATACACATGAGCCTGGAGGAATAAACATAGCAAAACAAAGATTCAAATGAAACTGACAATACACCAGGTCAGTGTTCATCAAGCAACGGAATACGCACAGTGCCCCTCAATCTCAGACCAACAGAGAGTCGACTGTGAACGATCGTCACCTGATATTCATCATACGGTCTGTGTCTCCACCCACAGGCGTAATGGTGCCACTGCACATCACCAAACGCATAAGAACAAATCAACCATGTAAATGAATCGACACCACTGAAACAAGAGAGAAATTGTTTCATCAATAACTGGAATAATTTTATTAAAAATATAAATATATATATATATATATATATATATATTTCAATAGTTATCTGCTTTAATCAATGTGTGTGGGGGGAGTGGGGGCACTGAATTAGTGAATTCAGGAATTTGTGAAAGAAAACAAGTGCTTTATGCTCATTGCGAGCATAAAAGGTGAACTTGAATGGAATTGTAATTCTCTGCTGAAAAAAATAAGGAAAAAATCTTTCCTGTTGTTCCTCTATTGTCAGTCTCATTTGAATCTTTGTTTTGCTTTGTTTATTCCTCCAGGCTGATGAGTATGAATGAGTATTCAAGTGTAAAGCTGTGTGCAGCTCTGTTTTCTTGCATAGAGACTTTAATTCAGCTCAGAAACAGGAGAAAAAGAGTTATTTCAGAGTAAGTCAGCACAGATATCACTGCTGCTCCTTCAAAAAAAAGATTTCAACTATTTCCTTATGGGGGAACCTACAATGTAGTGAGGAACAACAGGAGAGATGTTTCCCTCATGTATTTCAGCAGAAAATAACAACAATTCCACTCAAGTTCACCCTTTCTGCTCACACTGCGCATAACTCAGCGAGAGAAGCACAATAGAGCAATAAAAAATGACATCCCACTGTCTGAATGAGTTTTCATGTTAAATTGAGTATTCAACTATTTCCTTATGGGGGAACCTACAATGTACTGAGGAACAACAGGAGAGATGTTTCCCTCATGTATTTCAGCAGAAAATAACAATTCCACTCAAGTTCACCCTTTCTGCTCACACTGCGCATAACTCAGCGAGAGAAGCACAATAGAGCAATAAAAAATGACATCCCACTGTCTGAATGAGTTTTTATGTTAAATTGTAAAATCAACTATTTCCTTATGGGGGACCCTACAATGTACTGAGGAACAACAGGAGAGATGTTTCCCTCATGTATTTCAGCAGAAAATAACAATTCCACTCAAGTTCACCCTTTCTGCTCACACTGCGCATAACTCAGCGAGAGAAGCACAATAGAGCAATAAAAAATGACATCCCGCTGTCTGAATGAGTTTTCATGTTAAATTGAGAATTCAACTATTTCCTTATGGGGGAACCTACAATGTAGTGAGGAACAAAAGGAGAGATGTTTCCCTCATGTATTTCAGCAGAAAATAACAATTCCACTCAAGTTCACCCTTTCTGCTCACACTGCGCATAACTCAGCGAGAGAAGCACAATAGAGCAATAAAAAATGACATCCCACTGTCTGAATGAGTTTTTATGTTAAATTGAGAATTCAACTATTTCCTTATGGGGGGACCTACAATGTACTCAGGAATAACAGGAGAGATGTTTCCCTCATGTATTTCAGCAGAAAATAACAATTCCACTCAAGTTCACCCTTTCTGCTCACACTGCGCATAACTCAGCGAGAGAAGCACAATAGAGCAATAAAAAATGACATCCCACTGTCTGAATGAGTTTTCATGTTAAATTGAGAATTCAACTATTTCCTTATGGGGGAACCTACAATGTACTGAGGAACAACAGGAGAGATGTTTCCCTCATTTATTTCAGCAGAAAATAACAATTCCACTCAAGTTCACCCTTTCTGCTCACACTGCGCATAACTCAGCGAGAGAAGCACAATAGAGCAATAAAAAATGACATCCCACTGTCTGAATGAGTTTTCATGTTAAATTGAGAATTCAACTATTTCCTTATGGGGGAACCTACAATGTACTGAGGAACAACAGGAGAGATGTTTCCCTCATGTATTTCAGCAGAAAATAACAATTCCACTCAAGTTCACCCTTTCTGCTCACACTGCGCATAACTCAGCGAGAGAAGCACAATAGAGCAATAAAAAATGACATCCCACTGTCTGAATGAGTTTTCATGTTAAATTGTAAAATCAACTATTTCCTTATGGGGGACCCTACAATGTACTGAGGAACAACAGGAGAGATGTTTCCCTCATGTATTTCAGCAGAAAATAACAATTCCACTCAAGTTCACCCTTTCTGCTCACACTGCCATAACTCAGCGAGAGAAGCACAATAGAGCAATAAAAAATGACATCCCACTGTCTGAATGAGTTTTCATGTTAAATTGAGAATTCAACTATTTCCTTATGGGGGAACCTACAATGTACTGAGGAACAACAGGAGAGATGTTTCCCTCATGTATTTCAGCAGAAAATAACAATTCCACTCAAGTTCACCCTTTCTGCTCACACTGCGCATAACTCAGCGAGAGAAGCACAATAGAGCAATAAAAAATGACATCCCACTGTCTGAATGAGTTTTCATGTTAAATTGAGAATTCAACTATTTCCTTATGGGGGGACCTACAATGTACTCAGGAATAACAGGAGAGATGTTTCCCTCATGTATTTCAGCAGAAAATAACAATTCCACTCAAGTTCACCCTTTCTGCTCACACTGCGCATAACTCAGCGAGAGAAGCACAATAGAGCAATAAAAAATGACATCCCACTGTCTGAATGAGTTTTCATGTTAAATTGAGAATTCAACTATTTCCTTATGGGTGGACCTACAATGTACTGAGGAACAACAGGAGAGATGTTTCCCTCATGTATTTCAGCAGAAAATAACAATTCCACTCAAGTTCACCCTTTCTGCTCACACTGCGCATAACTCAGCGAGAGAAGCACAATAGAGCAATAAAAAATGACATCCCACTGTCTGAATGAGTTTTCATGTTAAATTGTAAAATCAACTATTTCCTTATGGGGGACCCTACAATGTACTGAGGAACAACAGGAGAGATGTTTCCCTCATGTATTTCAGCAGAAAATAACAATTCCACTCAAGTTCACCCTTTCTGCTCACACTGCGCATAACTCAGCGAGAGAAGCACAATAGAGCAATAAAAAATGACATCCCACTGTCTGAATGAGTTTTTATGTTAAATTGAGAATTCAACTATTTCCTTATGGGGGGACCTACAATGTACTCAGGAATAACAGGAGAGATGTTTCCCTCATGTATTTCAGCAGAAAATAACAATTCCACTCAAGTTCACCCTTTCTGCTCACACTGCGCATAACTCAGCGAGAGAAGCACAATAGAGCAATAAAAAATGACATCCCACTGTCTGAATGAGTTTTCATGTTAAATTGAGAATTCAACTATTTCCTTATGGGGGAACCTACAATGTACTGAGGAACAACAGGAGAGATGTTTCCCTCATGTATTTCAGCAGAAAATAACAATTCCACTCAAGTTCACCCTTTCTGCTCACACTGCGCATAACTCAGCGAGAGAAGCACAATAGAGCAATAAAAAATGACATCCCACTGTCTGAATGAGTTTTCATGTTAAATTGAGAATTCAACTATTTCCTTATGGGGGAACCTACAATGTACTGAGGAACAACAGGAGAGATGTTTCCCTCATGTATTTCAGCAGAAAATAACAATTCCACTCAAGTTCACCCTTTCTGCTCACACTGCGCATAACTCAGCGAGAGAAGCACAATAGAGCAATAAAAAATGACATCCCACTGTCTGAATGAGTTTTCATGTTAAATTGTAAAATCAACTATTTCCTTATGGGGGACCCTACAATGTACTGAGGAACAACAGGAGAGATGTTTCCCTCATGTATTTCAGCAGAAAATAACAATTCCACTCAAATTCACCCTTTCTGCTCACACTGCGCATAACTCAGCGAGAGAAGCACAATAGAGCAATAAAAAATGACATCCCACTGTCTGAATGAGTTTTTATGTTAAATTGAGAATTCAACTATTTCCTTATGGGGGGACCTACAATGTACTCAGGAATAACAGGAGAGATGTTTCCCTCATGTATTTCAGCAGAAAATAACAATTCCACTCAAGTTCACCCTTTCTGCTCACACTGCGCATAACTCAGCGAGAGAAGCACAATAGAGCAATAAAAAATGACATCCCACTGTCTGAATGAGTTTTCATGTTAAATTGAGAATTCAACTATTTCCTTATGGGGGAACCTACAATGTACTGAGGAACAACAGGAGAGATGTTTCCCTCATGTATTTCAGCAGAAAATAACAATTCCACTCAAGTTCACCCTTTCTGCTCACACTGCGCATAACTCAGCGAGAGAAGCACAATAGAGCAATAAAAAATGACATCCCACTGTCTGAATGAGTTTTCATGTTAAATTGAGAATTCAACTATTTCCTTATGGGGGAACCTACAATGTACTGAGGAACAACAGGAGAGATGTTTCCCTCATGTATTTCAGCAGAAAATAACAATTCCACTCAAGTTCACCCTTTCTGCTCACACTGCGCATAACTCAGCGAGAGAAGCACAATAGAGCAATAAAAAATGACATCCCACTGTCTGAATGAGTTTTCATGTTAAATTGTAAAATCAACTATTTCCTTATGGGGGACCCTACAATGTACTGAGGAACAACAGGAGAGATGTTTCCCTCATGTATTTCAGCAGAAAATAACAATTCCACTCAAGTTCACCCTTTCTGCTCACACTGCGCATAACTCAGCGAGAGAAGCACAATAGAGCAATAAAAAATGACATCCCACTGTCTGAATGAGTTTTTATGTTAAATTGAGAATTCAACTATTTCCTTATGGGGGGACCTACAATGTACTCAGGAATAACAGGAGAGATGTTTCCCTCATGTATTTCAGCAGAAAATAACAATTCCACTCAAGTTCACCCTTTCTGCTCACACTGCGCATAACTCAGCGAGAGAAGCACAATAGAGCAATAAAAAATGACATCCCACTGTCTGAATGAGTTTTCATGTTAAATTGAGAATTCAACTATTTCCTTATGGGGGAACCTACAATGTACTGAGGAACAACAGGAGAGATGTTTCCCTCATGTATTTCAGCAGAAAATAACAATTCCACTCAAGTTCACCCTTTCTGCTCACACTGCGCATAACTCAGCGAGAGAAGCACAATAGAGCAATAAAAAATGACATCCCACTGTCTGAATGAGTTTTCATGTTAAATTGAGAATTCAACTATTTCCTTATGGGGGAACCTACAATGTACTGAGGAACAACAGGAGAGATGTTTCCCTCATGTATTTCAGCAGAAAATAACAATTCCACTCAAGTTCACCCTTTCTGCTCACACTGCGCATAACTCAGCGAGAGAAGCACAATAGAGCAATAAAAAATGACATCCCACTGTCTGAATGAGTTTTCATGTTAAATTGTAAAATCAACTATTTCCTTATGGGGGACCCTACAATGTACTGAGGAACAACAGGAGAGATGTTTCCCTCATGTATTTCAGCAGAAAATAACAATTCCACTCAAGTTCACCCTTTCTGCTCACACTGCCATAACTCAGCGAGAGAAGCACAATAGAGCAATAAAAAATGACATCCCACTGTCTGAATGAGTTTTCATGTTAAATTGAGAATTCAACTATTTCCTTATGGGGGAACCTACAATGTACTGAGGAACAACAGGAGAGATGTTTCCCTCATGTATTTCAGCAGAAAATAACAATTCCACTCAAGTTCACCCTTTCTGCTCACACTGCGCATAACTCAGCGAGAGAAGCACAATAGAGCAATAAAAAATGACATCCCACTGTCTGAATGAGTTTTCATGTTAAATTGAGAATTCAACTATTTCCTTATGGGGGGACCTACAATGTACTCAGGAATAACAGGAGAGATGTTTCCCTCATGTATTTCAGCAGAAAATAACAATTCCACTCAAGTTCACCCTTTCTGCTCACACTGCGCATAACTCAGCGAGAGAAGCACAATAGAGCAATAAAAAATGACATCCCACTGTCTGAATGAGTTTTCATGTTAAATTGAGAATTCAACTATTTCCTTATGGGTGGACCTACAATGTACTGAGGAACAACAGGAGAGATGTTTCCCTCATGTATTTCAGCAGAAAATAACAATTCCACTCAAGTTCACCCTTTCTGCTCACACTGCGCATAACTCAGCGAGAGAAGCACAATAGAGCAATAAAAAATGACATCCCACTGTCTGAATGAGTTTTCATGTTAAATTGTAAAATCAACTATTTCCTTATGGGGGACCCTACAATGTACTGAGGAACAACAGGAGAGATGTTTCCCTCATGTATTTCAGCAGAAAATAACAATTCCACTCAAGTTCACCCTTTCTGCTCACACTGCGCATAACTCAGCGAGAGAAGCACAATAGAGCAATAAAAAATGACATCCCACTGTCTGAATGAGTTTTTATGTTAAATTGAGAATTCAACTATTTCCTTATGGGGGGACCTACAATGTACTCAGGAATAACAGGAGAGATGTTTCCCTCATGTATTTCAGCAGAAAATAACAATTCCACTCAAGTTCACCCTTTCTGCTCACACTGCGCATAACTCAGCGAGAGAAGCACAATAGAGCAATAAAAAATGACATCCCACTGTCTGAATGAGTTTTCATGTTAAATTGAGAATTCAACTATTTCCTTATGGGGGGACCTACAATGTACTCAGGAATAACAGGAGAGATGTTTCCCTCATGTATTTCAGCAGAAAATAACAATTCCACTCAAGTTCACCCTTTCTGCTCACACTGCGCATAACTCAGCGAGAGAAGCACAATAGAGCAATAAAAAATGACATCCCACTGTCTGAATGAGTTTTCATGTTAAATTGAGTATTCAACTATTTCCTTATGGGGGACCCTACAATGTACTGAGTAACAACAGGAGAGATGTTTCCCTCATGTATTTCAGCAGAAAATAACAATTCCACTCAAGTTCACCCTTTCTGCTCACACTGCGCATAACTCAGCGAGAGAAGCACAATAGAGCAATAAAAAATGACATCCCACTGTCTGAATGAGTTTTCATGTTAAATTGAGAATTCAACTATTTCCTTATGGGGGGACCTACAATGTACTCAGGAATAACAGGAGAGATGTTTCCCTCATGTATTTCAGCAGAAAATAACAATTCCACTCAAGTTCACCCTTTCTGCTCACACTGCGCATAACTCAGCGAGAGAAGCACAATAGAGCAATAAAAAATGACATCCCACTGTCTGAATGAGTTTTCATGTTAAATTGAGAATTCAACTATTTCCTTATGGGGGAACCTACAATGTACTGAGGAACAACAGGAGAGATGTTTCCCTCATGTATTTCAGCAGAAAATAACAATTCCACTCAAGTTCACCCTTTCTGCTCACACTGCGCATAACTCAGCGAGAGAAGCACAATAGAGCAATAAAAAATGACATCCCACTGTCTGAATGAGTTTTCATGTTAAATTGAGAATTCAACTATTTCCTTATGGGGGAACCTACAATGTACTGAGGAACAACAGGAGAGATGTTTCCCTCATGTATTTCAGCAGAAAATAACAATTCCACTCAAGTTCACCCTTTCTGCTCACACTGCGCATAACTCAGCGAGAGAAGCACAATAGAGCAATAAAAAATGACATCCCACTGTCTGAATGAGTTTTCATGTTAAATTGTAAAATCAACTATTTCCTTATGGGGGACCCTACAATGTACTGAGGAACAACAGGAGAGATGTTTCCCTCATGTATTTCAGCAGAAAATAACAATTCCACTCAAGTTCACCCTTTCTGCTCACACTGCCATAACTCAGCGAGAGAAGCACAATAGAGCAATAAAAAATGACATCCCACTGTCTGAATGAGTTTTCATGTTAAATTGAGAATTCAACTATTTCCTTATGGGGGAACCTACAATGTACTGAGGAACAACAGGAGAGATGTTTCCCTCATGTATTTCAGCAGAAAATAACAATTCCACTCAAGTTCACCCTTTCTGCTCACACTGCGCATAACTCAGCGAGAGAAGCACAATAGAGCAATAAAAAATGACATCCCACTGTCTGAATGAGTTTTCATGTTAAATTGAGAATTCAACTATTTCCTTATGGGGGGACCTACAATGTACTCAGGAATAACAGGAGAGATGTTTCCCTCATGTATTTCAGCAGAAAATAACAATTCCACTCAAGTTCACCCTTTCTGCTCACACTGCGCATAACTCAGCGAGAGAAGCACAATAGAGCAATAAAAAATGACATCCCACTGTCTGAATGAGTTTTCATGTTAAATTGAGAATTCAACTATTTCCTTATGGGTGGACCTACAATGTACTGAGGAACAACAGGAGAGATGTTTCCCTCATGTATTTCAGCAGAAAATAACAATTCCACTCAAGTTCACCCTTTCTGCTCACACTGCGCATAACTCAGCGAGAGAAGCACAATAGAGCAATAAAAAATGACATCCCACTGTCTGAATGAGTTTTCATGTTAAATTGTAAAATCAACTATTTCCTTATGGGGGACCCTACAATGTACTGAGGAACAACAGGAGAGATGTTTCCCTCATGTATTTCAGCAGAAAATAACAATTCCACTCAAGTTCACCCTTTCTGCTCACACTGCGCATAACTCAGCGAGAGAAGCACAATAGAGCAATAAAAAATGACATCCCACTGTCTGAATGAGTTTTTATGTTAAATTGAGAATTCAACTATTTCCTTATGGGGGGACCTACAATGTACTCAGGAATAACAGGAGAGATGTTTCCCTCATGTATTTCAGCAGAAAATAACAATTCCACTCAAGTTCACCCTTTCTGCTCACACTGCGCATAACTCAGCGAGAGAAGCACAATAGAGCAATAAAAAATGACATCCCACTGTCTGAATGAGTTTTCATGTTAAATTGAGAATTCAACTATTTCCTTATGGGGGGACCTACAATGTACTCAGGAATAACAGGAGAGATGTTTCCCTCATGTATTTCAGCAGAAAATAACAATTCCACTCAAGTTCACCCTTTCTGCTCACACTGCGCATAACTCAGCGAGAGAAGCACAATAGAGCAATAAAAAATGACATCCCACTGTCTGAATGAGTTTTCATGTTAAATTGAGTATTCAACTATTTCCTTATGGGGGACCCTACAATGTACTGAGTAACAACAGGAGAGATGTTTCCCTCATGTATTTCAGCAGAAAATAACAATTCCACTCAAGTTCACCCTTTCTGCTCACACTGCGCATAACTCAGCGAGAGAAGCACAATAGAGCAATAAAAAATGACATCCCACTGTCTGAATGAGTTTTCATGTTAAATTGAGAATTCAACTATTTCCTTATGGGGGGACCTACAATGTACTCAGGAATAACAGGAGAGATGTTTCCCTCATGTATTTCAGCAGAAAATAACAATTCCACTCAAGTTCACCCTTTCTGCTCACACTGCGCATAACTCAGCGAGAGAAGCACAATAGAGCAATAAAAAATGACATCCCACTGTCTGAATGAGTTTTCATGTTAAATTGAGAATTCAACTATTTCCTTATGGGGGAACCTACAATGTACTGAGGAACAACAGGAGAGATGTTTCCCTCATGTATTTCAGCAGAAAATAACAATTCCACTCAAGTTCACCCTTTCTGCTCACACTGCGCATAACTCAGCGAGAGAAGCACAATAGAGCAATAAAAAATGACATCCCACTGTCTGAATGAGTTTTCATGTTAAATTGAGAATTCAACTATTTCCTT
Organism: Nelusetta ayraudi; assembly: GCF_046127955.1. NCBI lineage: Eukaryota > Metazoa > Chordata > Actinopteri > Tetraodontiformes > Monacanthidae > Nelusetta > Nelusetta ayraudi. Next base: position 58,972 of record NW_027466293.1, on the reverse strand, counting down.
ATGGGGGAACCTACAATGTACTGAGGAACAACAGGAGAGATGTTTCCCTCATGTATTTCAGCAGAAAATAACAATTCCACTCAAGTTCACCCTTTCTGCTCACACTGCGCATAACTCAGCGAGAGAAGCACAATAGAGCAATAAAAAATGACATCCCACTGTCTGAATGAGTTTTCATGTTAAATTGAGAATTCAACTATTTCCTTATGGGGGAACCTACAATGTACTGAGGAACAACAGGAGAGATGTTTCCCTCATGTATTTCAGCAGAAAATAACAATTCCACTCAAGTTCACCCTTTCTGCTCACACTGCGCATAACTCAGCGAGAGAAGCACAATAGAGCAATAAAAAATGACATCCCACTGTCTGAATGAGTTTTCATGTTAAATTGTAAAATCAACTATTTCCTTATGGGGGACCCTACAATGTACTGAGGAACAACAGGAGAGATGTTTCCCTCATGTATTTCAGCAGAAAATAACAATTCCACTCAAATTCACCCTTTCTGCTCACACTGCGCATAACTCAGCGAGAGAAGCACAATAGAGCAATAAAAAATGACATCCCACTGTCTGAATGAGTTTTTATGTTAAATTGAGAATTCAACTATTTCCTTATGGGGGGACCTACAATGTACTCAGGAATAACAGGAGAGATGTTTCCCTCATGTATTTCAGCAGAAAATAACAATTCCACTCAAGTTCACCCTTTCTGCTCACACTGCGCATAACTCAGCGAGAGAAGCACAATAGAGCAATAAAAAATGACATCCCACTGTCTGAATGAGTTTTCATGTTAAATTGAGAATTCAACTATTTCCTTATGGGGGAACCTACAATGTACTGAGGAACAACAGGAGAGATGTTTCCCTCATGTATTTCAGCAGAAAATAACAATTCCACTCAAGTTCACCCTTTCTGCTCACACTGCGCATAACTCAGCGAGAGAAGCACAATAGAGCAATAAAAAATGACATCCCACTGTCTGAATGAGTTTTCATGTTAAATTGAGAATTCAACTATTTCCTTATGGGGGAACCTACAATGTACTGAGGAACAACAGGAGAGATGTTTCCCTCATGTATTTCAGCAGAAAATAACAATTCCACTCAAGTTCACCCTTTCTGCTCACACTGCGCATAACTCAGCGAGAGAAGCACAATAGAGCAATAAAAAATGACATCCCACTGTCTGAATGAGTTTTCATGTTAAATTGTAAAATCAACTATTTCCTTATGGGGGACCCTACAATGTACTGAGGAACAACAGGAGAGATGTTTCCCTCATGTATTTCAGCAGAAAATAACAATTCCACTCAAGTTCACCCTTTCTGCTCACACTGCGCATAACTCAGCGAGAGAAGCACAATAGAGCAATAAAAAATGACATCCCACTGTCTGAATGAGTTTTTATGTTAAATTGAGAATTCAACTATTTCCTTATGGGGGGACCTACAATGTACTCAGGAATAACAGGAGAGATGTTTCCCTCATGTATTTCAGCAGAAAATAACAATTCCACTCAAGTTCACCCTTTCTGCTCACACTGCGCATAACTCAGCGAGAGAAGCACAATAGAGCAATAAAAAATGACATCCCACTGTCTGAATGAGTTTTCATGTTAAATTGAGAATTCAACTATTTCCTTATGGGGGAACCTACAATGTACTGAGGAACAACAGGAGAGATGTTTCCCTCATGTATTTCAGCAGAAAATAACAATTCCACTCAAGTTCACCCTTTCTGCTCACACTGCGCATAACTCAGCGAGAGAAGCACAATAGAGCAATAAAAAATGACATCCCACTGTCTGAATGAGTTTTCATGTTAAATTGAGAATTCAACTATTTCCTTATGGGGGAACCTACAATGTACTGAGGAACAACAGGAGAGATGTTTCCCTCATGTATTTCAGCAGAAAATAACAATTCCACTCAAGTTCACCCTTTCTGCTCACACTGCGCATAACTCAGCGAGAGAAGCACAATAGAGCAATAAAAAATGACATCCCACTGTCTGAATGAGTTTTCATGTTAAATTGTAAAATCAACTATTTCCTTATGGGGGACCCTACAATGTACTGAGGAACAACAGGAGAGATGTTTCCCTCATGTATTTCAGCAGAAAATAACAATTCCACTCAAGTTCACCCTTTCTGCTCACACTGCGCATAACTCAGCGAGAGAAGCACAATAGAGCAATAAAAAATGACATCCCACTGTCTGAATGAGTTTTTATGTTAAATTGAGAATTCAACTATTTCCTTATGGGGGGACCTACAATGTACTCAGGAATAACAGGAGAGATGTTTCCCTCATGTATTTCAGCAGAAAATAACAATTCCACTCAAGTTCACCCTTTCTGCTCACACTGCGCATAACTCAGCGAGAGAAGCACAATAGAGCAATAAAAAATGACATCCCACTGTCTGAATGAGTTTTCATGTTAAATTGAGAATTCAACTATTTCCTTATGGGGGAACCTACAATGTACTCAGGAACAACAGGAGAGATGTTTCCCTCATGTATTTCAGCAGAAAATAACAATTCCACTCAAGTTCACCCTTTCTGCTCACACTGCGCATAACTCAGCGAGAGAAGCACAATAGAGCAATAAAAAATGACATCCCACTGTCTGAATGAGTTTTCATGTTAAATTGAGAATTCAACTATTTCCTTATGGGGGAACCTACAATGTACTGAGGAACAACAGGAAAGATGTTTCCCTCATGTATTTCAGCAGAAAATAACAATTCCACTCAAGTTCACCCTTTCTGCTCACACTGCGCATAACTCAGCGAGAGAAGCACAATAGAGCAATAAAAAATGACATCCCACTGTCTGAATGAGTTTTCACCCCATCAGACTTGAATTGAATTAGGGTTAACGATAAGGCTGAAACTAGGGTTAGGGTTAGGGTTAGCTGAAATTAGGGTTAGGGTTTCTGCGTTCCTCAAGTATTAGAAACCCCAAATTTGGCGTGGGCGCTTCTTTGGGGCTCTTGATGAAATAGCAAGTGGCCCCATTGTCTCTAGGACAAAGTTGAAATGTCAACCCATAGACTTGCATTGAATGAGGGTTAAGGATAAGGCTGAAAGTAGGGTTAGGGTAGGGATGGAGTTGTTATTCTCTGCTGCAATACATGAGGGAAACATCTCTCATGTTGTTCCTCAGTACATTTTAGGTTCCCCAACAAGGAAAAAGGTGAATTCTGAATTTAACATGAAAACTCATTCAGACGTCAGGATGTCATTCTTTATGGTGTTTATTGGCCTTATCTCAACGATTTGAGAGGTTGTTTTTTTTTTTTTTTTTAAAGGAGCAGCAGTGATATCTGTGCTGACTTACTCTGAAAGAATTCTGTTTCTCCTGTTTCTGAGCTGAATTGAAAGTCTCCATGCAAGACAACAGCTGCACACAGCTGCACACAGCTTTACACTTGAACACTCATTCATACACATGAGCCTGAAGGAATAAACAGAGGTCTGTCATCAGTCATGGCGTGAAAAAATATTTTCTGCTCCTCCTGTGTTCATAAAGAGTTTTTTTTTTATATCTTTTTTAATGTTCCCCAGTAAATTGAGTGTTATTCAAGCAGCAGAAGCAGCATCAGCAACACCAGCAGCTGCTGAAGTACTTTAATTGGTTTGTAATCAGACTTACAAGTCTGTTTACAAACAACTTCAGACTTCAAAGCGTTTGAACGGCTTTGATCATCAGACCTAAAAGTCTGTTTACAAACAACTTCAGACTTCAAAGTTTTTGAAAATGTTTCAACACGCATTCCATCACTTTGATGTCTGTTTTCTTCAAGCAGCAGCATTTTTTATTGAGCAAATTGTATTCTGTGTGGAATAACAGGTTGGATTTTTTTTTCTCTCTTGTTCCTCAGCTGAATCAAGACAACTATGAAAGTAAACAGTCGCATAAAGATTTTGAAAAGAAAACTCATTCAACCATTTGGATTTCTTTTTTTTATTGTGGTTATGGGCCTTATCTCAACAAGTTGAGATGTTGTCTTTTTTTTTGAAGGAGCAGCTGTGATATCTGTGCTGACTTACTCTGAAAGAACTCTGTTTCTCCTGTTTCTGTGCTGAATGAAAGTCTCCATGCAAGACAACAGCTGCACACAGCTGCACACAGCTTTACACTTGAACACTCATTCATACACATGAGCCTGAAGGAATAAACAGAGGTCTGTTATCAGTCAATGGCGTGAAAAAATATTTTCTGCTCCTCCTGTGTTCATAAAGAGTTTTTTTTTTATATCTTTTTTAATGTTCCCCAGTAAATTGAGTGTTATTCAAGCAGCAGAAGCAGCATCAGCAACGCCAGCAGCTGCTGAAGCACTTTAATTGGTTTGTAATCAGACTTACAAGTCTGTTTACAAACAACTTCAGACTTCAAAGCGTTTGAACGGCTTTGATCATCAGACCTAAAAGTCTGTTTACAAACACAACTTCAGACTTCAAAGCTTTTGCAAATGTTTCAACACGCATTCCATCACTTTGATGTCTTTTTTCTTCAAGCAGCAGCATTTTTTATTGAGCAAATTGTATTCTGTGTGGAATAACAGGTTGGATTTTTTTTTCTCTTTTGTTCCTCAGCTGAATCAAGACATCTATGAAAGTAAACAGTCGCATACAGATTTTGAAAAGAAAACTCATTCAACCACTTGGATTTCTTCTTTTATTGTGGTTATGGGCCTTATCTCAACAAGTTGAGATGTTGTCTTTTTTTTGAAGGAGCAGCTGTGATATCTGTGCTGACTTACTCTGAAAGAACTCTGTTTCTCCTGTTTCTGAGCTGAATGAAAGTCTCCATGCAAGACAACAGCTGCACAGAGCTGCACACAGCTTTACACTTGAACACTCATTCATACACATGAGCCTGGAGGAATAAACATAGCAAAACAAAGATTCAAATGAAACTGACAATACACCAGGTCAGTGTTCATCAAGCAACGGAATACGCACAGTGCCCCTCAATCTCAGACCAACAGAGAGTCGACTGTGAACGATCGTCACCTGATATTCATCATACGGTCTGTGTCTCCACCCACAGGCGTAATGGTGCCACTGCACATCACCAAACGCATAAGAACAAATCAACCATGTAAATGAATCGACACCACTGAAACAAGAGAGAAATTGTTTCATCAATAACTGGAATAATTTTATTAAAAATATAATATATATATATATATATATATATATATATATATATATATATATATATATATATATATACATATATATATATATATATATATTTCAATAGTTATCTGCTTTAATCAATGTGTGTGGGGGGAGTGGGGGCACTGAATTAGTGAATTCAGGAATTTGTGAAAGAAAACAAGTGCTTTATGCTCATTGCGAGCATAAAAGGTGAACTTGAATGGAATTGTAATTCTCTGCTGAAAAAAATAAGGAAAAAATCTTTCCTGTTGTTCCTCTATTGTCAGTCTCATTTGAATCTTTGTTTTGCTTTGTTTATTCCTCCAGGCTGATGAGTATGAATGAGTATTCAAGTGTAAAGCTGTGTGCAGCTCTGTTTTCTTGCATAGAGACTTTAATTCAGCTCAGAAACAGGAGAAAAAGAGTTATTTCAGAGTAAGTCAGCACAGATATCACTGCTGCTCCTTCAAAAAAAAGATTTCAACTATTTCCTTATGGGGGAAACTACAATGTAGTGAGGAACAACAGGAGAGATGTTTCCCTCATGTATTTCAGCAGAAAATAACAACAATTCCACTCAAGTTCACCCTTTCTGCTCACACTGCGCATAACTCAGCGAGAGAAGCACAATAGAGCAATAAAAAATGACATCCCACTGTCTGAATGAGTTTTCATGTTAAATTGAGTATTCAACTATTTCCTTATGGGGGAACCTACAATGTACTGAGGAACAACAGGAGAGATGTTTCCCTCATGTATTTCAGCAGAAAATAACAATTCCACTCAAGTTCACCCTTTCTGCTCACACTGCGCATAACTCAGCGAGAGAAGCACAATAGAGCAATAAAAAATGACATCCCACTGTCTGAATGAGTTTTTATGTTAAATTGTAAAATCAACTATTTCCTTATGGGGGACCCTACAATGTACTGAGGAACAACAGGAGAGATGTTTCCCTCATGTATTTCAGCAGAAAATAACAATTCCACTCAAGTTCACCCTTTCTGCTCACACTGCGCATAACTCAGCGAGAGAAGCACAATAGAGCAATAAAAAATGACATCCCGCTGTCTGAATGAGTTTTCATGTTAAATTGAGAATTCAACTATTTCCTTATGGGGGAACCTACAAAAGGAGAGATGTTTCCCTCATGTATTTCAGCAGAAAATAACAATTCCACTCAAGTTCACCCTTTCTGCTCACACTGCGCATAACTCAGCGAGAGAAGCACAATAGAGCAATAAAAAATGACATCCCACTGTCTGAATGAGTTTTTATGTTAAATTGAGAATTCAACTATTTCCTTATGGGGGGACCTACAATGTACTCAGGAATAACAGGAGAGATGTTTCCCTCATGTATTTCAGCAGAAAATAACAATTCCACTCAAGTTCACCCTTTCTGCTCACACTGCGCATAACTCAGCGAGAGAAGCACAATAGAGCAATAAAAAATGACATCCCACTGTCTGAATGAGTTTTCATGTTAAATTGAGAATTCAACTATTTCCTTATGGGGGAACCTACAATGTACTGAGGAACAACAGGAGAGATGTTTCCCTCATGTATTTCAGCAGAAAATAACAATTCCACTCAAGTTCACCCTTTCTGCTCACACTGCGCATAACTCAGCGAGAGAAGCACAATAGAGCAATAAAAAATGACATCCCACTGTCTGAATGAGTTTTCATGTTAAATTGAGAATTCAACTATTTCCTTATGGGGGAACCTACAATGTACTGAGGAACAACAGGAGAGATGTTTCCCTCATGTATTTCAGCAGAAAATAACAATTCCACTCAAGTTCACCCTTTCTGCTCACACTGCGCATAACTCAGCGAGAGAAGCACAATAGAGCAATAAAAAATGACATCCCACTGTCTGAATGAGTTTTCATGTTAAATTGTAAAATCAACTATTTCCTTATGGGGGACCCTACAATGTACTGAGGAACAACAGGAGAGATGTTTCCCTCATGTATTTCAGCAGAAAATAACAATTCCACTCAAGTTCACCCTTTCTGCTCACACTGCCATAACTCAGCGAGAGAAGCACAATAGAGCAATAAAAAATGACATCCCACTGTCTGAATGAGTTTTCATGTTAAATTGAGAATTCAACTATTTCCTTATGGGGGAACCTACAATGTACTGAGGAACAACAGGAGAGATGTTTCCCTCATGTATTTCAGCAGAAAATAACAATTCCACTCAAGTTCACCCTTTCTGCTCACACTGCGCATAACTCAGCGAGAGAAGCACAATAGAGCAATAAAAAATGACATCCCACTGTCTGAATGAGTTTTCATGTTAAATTGAGAATTCAACTATTTCCTTATGGGGGGACCTACAATGTACTCAGGAATAACAGGAGAGATGTTTCCCTCATGTATTTCAGCAGAAAATAACAATTCCACTCAAGTTCACCCTTTCTGCTCACACTGCGCATAACTCAGCGAGAGAAGCACAATAGAGCAATAAAAAATGACATCCCACTGTCTGAATGAGTTTTCATGTTAAATTGAGAATTCAACTATTTCCTTATGGGTGGACCTACAATGTACTGAGGAACAACAGGAGAGATGTTTCCCTCATGTATTTCAGCAGAAAATAACAATTCCACTCAAGTTCACCCTTTCTGCTCACACTGCGCATAACTCAGCGAGAGAAGCACAATAGAGCAATAAAAAATGACATCCCACTGTCTGAATGAGTTTTCATGTTAAATTGTAAAATCAACTATTTCCTTATGGGGGACCCTACAATGTACTGAGGAACAACAGGAGAGATGTTTCCCTCATGTATTTCAGCAGAAAATAACAATTCCACTCAAGTTCACCCTTTCTGCTCACACTGCGCATAACTCAGCGAGAGAAGCACAATAGAGCAATAAAAAATGACATCCCACTGTCTGAATGAGTTTTTATGTTAAATTGAGAATTCAACTATTTCCTTATGGGGGGACCTACAATGTACTCAGGAATAACAGGAGAGATGTTTCCCTCATGTATTTCAGCAGAAAATAACAATTCCACTCAAGTTCACCCTTTCTGCTCACACTGCGCATAACTCAGCGAGAGAAGCACAATAGAGCAATAAAAAATGACATCCCACTGTCTGAATGAGTTTTCATGTTAAATTGAGAATTCAACTATTTCCTTATGGGGGGACCTACAATGTACTCAGGAATAACAGGAGAGATGTTTCCCTCATGTATTTCAGCAGAAAATAACAATTCCACTCAAGTTCACCCTTTCTGCTCACACTGCGCATAACTCAGCGAGAGAAGCACAATAGAGCAATAAAAAATGACATCCCACTGTCTGAATGAGTTTTCATGTTAAATTGAGTATTCAACTATTTCCTTATGGGGGACCCTACAATGTACTGAGTAACAACAGGAGAGATGTTTCCCTCATGTATTTCAGCAGAAAATAACAATTCCACTCAAGTTCACCCTTTCTGCTCACACTGCGCATAACTCAGCGAGAGAAGCACAATAGAGCAATAAAAAATGACATCCCACTGTCTGAATGAGTTTTCATGTTAAATTGTAAAATCAACTATTTCCTTATGGGGGACCCTACAATGTACTGAGGAACAACAGGAGAGATGTTTCCCTCATGTATTTCAGCAGAAAATAACAATTCCACTCAAGTTCACCCTTTCTGCTCACACTGCGCATAACTCAGCGAGAGAAGCACAATAGAGCAATAAAAAATGACATCCCACTGTCTGAATGAGTTTTTATGTTAAATTGAGAATTCAACTATTTCCTTATGGGGGGACCTACAATGTACTCAGGAATAACAGGAGAGATGTTTCCCTCATGTATTTCAGCAGAAAATAACAATTCCACTCAAGTTCACCCTTTCTGCTCACACTGCGCATAACTCAGCGAGAGAAGCACAATAGAGCAATAAAAAATGACATCCCACTGTCTGAATGAGTTTTCATGTTAAATTGAGAATTCAACTATTTCCTTATGGGGGAACCTACAATGTACTCAGGAACAACAGGAGAGATGTTTCCCTCATGTATTTCAGCAGAAAATAACAATTCCACTCAAGTTCACCCTTTCTGCTCACACTGCGCATAACTCAGCGAGAGAAGCACAATAGAGCAATAAAAAATGACATCCCACTGTCTGAATGAGTTTTCATGTTAAATTGAGAATTCAACTATTTCCTTATGGGGGAACCTACAATGTACTGAGGAACAACAGGAAAGATGTTTCCCTCATGTATTTCAGCAGAAAATAACAATTCCACTCAAGTTCACCCTTTCTGCTCACACTGCGCATAACTCAGCGAGAGAAGCACAATAGAGCAATAAAAAATGACATCCCACTGTCTGAATGAGTTTTCACCCCATCAGACTTGAATTGAATTAGGGTTAACGATAAGGCTGAAACTAGGGTTAGGGTTAGGGTTAGCTGAAATTAGGGTTAGGGTTTCTGCGTTCCTCAAGTATTAGAAACCCCAAATTTGGCGTGGGCGCTTCTTTGGGGCTCTTGATGAAATAGCAAGTGGCCCCATTGTCTCTAGGACAAAGTTGAAATGTCAACCCATAGACTTGCATTGAATGAGGGTTAAGGATAAGGCTGAAAGTAGGGTTAGGGTAGGGATGGAGTTGTTATTCTCTGCTGCAATACATGAGGGAAACATCTCTCATGTTGTTCCTCAGTACATTTTAGGTTCCCCAACAAGGAAAAAGGTGAATTCTGAATTTAACATGAAAACTCATTCAGACGTCAGGATGTCATTCTTTATGGTGTTTATTGGCCTTATCTCAACGATTTGAGAGGTTGTTTTTTTTTTTTTTTTTAAAGGAGCAGCAGTGATATCTGTGCTGACTTACTCTGAAAGAATTCTGTTTCTCCTGTTTCTGAGCTGAATTGAAAGTCTCCATGCAAGACAACAGCTGCACACAGCTGCACACAGCTTTACACTTGAACACTCATTCATACACATGAGCCTGAAGGAATAAACAGAGGTCTGTCATCAGTCATGGCGTGAAAAAATATTTTCTGCTCCTCCTGTGTTCATAAAGAGTTTTTTTTTTATATCTTTTTTAATGTTCCCCAGTAAATTGAGTGTTATTCAAGCAGCAGAAGCAGCATCAGCAACACCAGCAGCTGCTGAAGTACTTTAATTGGTTTGTAATCAGACTTACAAGTCTGTTTACAAACAACTTCAGACTTCAAAGCGTTTGAACGGCTTTGATCATCAGACCTAAAAGTCTGTTTACAAACAACTTCAGACTTCAAAGTTTTTGAAAATGTTTCAACACGCATTCCATCACTTTGATGTCTGTTTTCTTCAAGCAGCAGCATTTTTTATTGAGCAAATTGTATTCTGTGTGGAATAACAGGTTGGATTTTTTTTTCTCTCTTGTTCCTCAGCTGAATCAAGACAACTATGAAAGTAAACAGTCGCATAAAGATTTTGAAAAGAAAACTCATTCAACCATTTGGATTTCTTTTTTTTATTGTGGTTATGGGCCTTATCTCAACAAGTTGAGATGTTGTCTTTTTTTTTGAAGGAGCAGCTGTGATATCTGTGCTGACTTACTCTGAAAGAACTCTGTTTCTCCTGTTTCTGTGCTGAATGAAAGTCTCCATGCAAGACAACAGCTGCACACAGCTGCACACAGCTTTACACTTGAACACTCATTCATACACATGAGCCTGAAGGAATAAACAGAGGTCTGTTATCAGTCAATGGCGTGAAAAAATATTTTCTGCTCCTCCTGTGTTCATAAAGAGTTTTTTTTTTATATCTTTTTTAATGTTCCCCAGTAAATTGAGTGTTATTCAAGCAGCAGAAGCAGCATCAGCAACGCCAGCAGCTGCTGAAGCACTTTAATTGGTTTGTAATCAGACTTACAAGTCTGTTTACAAACAACTTCAGACTTCAAAGCGTTTGAACGGCTTTGATCATCAGACCTAAAAGTCTGTTTACAAACACAACTTCAGACTTCAAAGCTTTTGCAAATGTTTCAACACGCATTCCATCACTTTGATGTCTTTTTTCTTCAAGCAGCAGCATTTTTTATTGAGCAAATTGTATTCTGTGTGGAATAACAGGTTGGATTTTTTTTTCTCTTTTGTTCCTCAGCTGAATCAAGACATCTATGAAAGTAAACAGTCGCATACAGATTTTGAAAAGAAAACTCATTCAACCACTTGGATTTCTTCTTTTATTGTGGTTATGGGCCTTATCTCAACAAGTTGAGATGTTGTCTTTTTTTTGAAGGAGCAGCTGTGATATCTGTGCTGACTTACTCTGAAAGAACTCTGTTTCTCCTGTTTCTGAGCTGAATGAAAGTCTCCATGCAAGACAACAGCTGCACAGAGCTGCACACAGCTTTACACTTGAACACTCATTCATACACATGAGCCTGGAGGAATAAACATAGCAAAACAAAGATTCAAATGAAACTGACAATACACCAGGTCAGTGTTCATCAAGCAACGGAATACGCACAGTGCCCCTCAATCTCAGACCAACAGAGAGTCGACTGTGAACGATCGTCACCTGATATTCATCATACGGTCTGTGTCTCCACCCACAGGCGTAATGGTGCCACTGCACATCACCAAACGCATAAGAACAAATCAACCATGTAAATGAATCGACACCACTGAAACAAGAGAGAAATTGTTTCATCAATAACTGGAATAATTTTATTAAAAATATAAATATATATATATATATATATATATATTTCAATAGTTATCTGCTTTAATCAATGTGTGTGGGGGGAGTGGGGGCACTGAATTAGTGAATTCAGGAATTTGTGAAAGAAAACAAGTGCTTTATGCTCATTGCGAGCATAAAAGGTGAACTTGAATGGAATTGTAATTCTCTGCTGAAAAAAATAAGGAAAAAATCTTTCCTGTTGTTCCTCTATTGTCAGTCTCATTTGAATCTTTGTTTTGCTTTGTTTATTCCTCCAGGCTGATGAGTATGAATGAGTATTCAAGTGTAAAGCTGTGTGCAGCTCTGTTTTCTTGCATAGAGACTTTAATTCAGCTCAGAAACAGGAGAAAAAGAGTTATTTCAGAGTAAGTCAGCACAGATATCACTGCTGCTCCTTCAAAAAAAAGATTTCAACTATTTCCTTATGGGGGAACCTACAATGTAGTGAGGAACAACAGGAGAGATGTTTCCCTCATGTATTTCAGCAGAAAATAACAACAATTCCACTCAAGTTCACCCTTTCTGCTCACACTGCGCATAACTCAGCGAGAGAAGCACAATAGAGCAATAAAAAATGACATCCCACTGTCTGAATGAGTTTTCATGTTAAATTGAGTATTCAACTATTTCCTTATGGGGGAACCTACAATGTACTGAGGAACAACAGGAGAGATGTTTCCCTCATGTATTTCAGCAGAAAATAACAATTCCACTCAAGTTCACCCTTTCTGCTCACACTGCGCATAACTCAGCGAGAGAAGCACAATAGAGCAATAAAAAATGACATCCCACTGTCTGAATGAGTTTTTATGTTAAATTGTAAAATCAACTATTTCCTTATGGGGGACCCTACAATGTACTGAGGAACAACAGGAGAGATGTTTCCCTCATGTATTTCAGCAGAAAATAACAATTCCACTCAAGTTCACCCTTTCTGCTCACACTGCGCATAACTCAGCGAGAGAAGCACAATAGAGCAATAAAAAATGACATCCCGCTGTCTGAATGAGTTTTCATGTTAAATTGAGAATTCAACTATTTCCTTATGGGGGAACCTACAATGTAGTGAGGAACAAAAGGAGAGATGTTTCCCTCATGTATTTCAGCAGAAAATAACAATTCCACTCAAGTTCACCCTTTCTGCTCACACTGCGCATAACTCAGCGAGAGAAGCACAATAGAGCAATAAAAAATGACATCCCACTGTCTGAATGAGTTTTTATGTTAAATTGAGAATTCAACTATTTCCTTATGGGGGGACCTACAATGTACTCAGGAATAACAGGAGAGATGTTTCCCTCATGTATTTCAGCAGAAAATAACAATTCCACTCAAGTTCACCCTTTCTGCTCACACTGCGCATAACTCAGCGAGAGAAGCACAATAGAGCAATAAAAAATGACATCCCACTGTCTGAATGAGTTTTCATGTTAAATTGAGAATTCAACTATTTCCTTATGGGGGAACCTACAATGTACTGAGGAACAACAGGAGAGATGTTTCCCTCATGTATTTCAGCAGAAAATAACAATTCCACTCAAGTTCACCCTTTCTGCTCACACTGCGCATAACTCAGCGAGAGAAGCACAATAGAGCAATAAAAAATGACATCCCACTGTCTGAATGAGTTTTCATGTTAAATTGAGAATTCAACTATTTCCTTATGGGGGAACCTACAATGTACTGAGGAACAACAGGAGAGATGTTTCCCTCATGTATTTCAGCAGAAAATAACAATTCCACTCAAGTTCACCCTTTCTGCTCACACTGCGCATAACTCAGCGAGAGAAGCACAATAGAGCAATAAAAAATGACATCCCACTGTCTGAATGAGTTTTCATGTTAAATTGTAAAATCAACTATTTCCTTATGGGGGACCCTACAATGTACTGAGGAACAACAGGAGAGATGTTTCCCTCATGTATTTCAGCAGAAAATAACAATTCCACTCAAGTTCACCCTTTCTGCTCACACTGCCATAACTCAGCGAGAGAAGCACAATAGAGCAATAAAAAATGACATCCCACTGTCTGAATGAGTTTTCATGTTAAATTGAGAATTCAACTATTTCCTTATGGGGGAACCTACAATGTACTGAGGAACAACAGGAGAGATGTTTCCCTCATGTATTTCAGCAGAAAATAACAATTCCACTCAAGTTCACCCTTTCTGCTCACACTGCGCATAACTCAGCGAGAGAAGCACAATAGAGCAATAAAAAATGACATCCCACTGTCTGAATGAGTTTTCATGTTAAATTGAGAATTCAACTATTTCCTTATGGGGGGACCTACAATGTACTCAGGAATAACAGGAGAGATGTTTCCCTCATGTATTTCAGCAGAAAATAACAATTCCACTCAAGTTCACCCTTTCTGCTCACACTGCGCATAACTCAGCGAGAGAAGCACAATAGAGCAATAAAAAATTACATCCCACTGTCTGAATGAGTTTTCATGTTAAATTGAGAATTCAACTATTTCCTTATGGGTGGACCTACAATGTACTGAGGAACAACAGGAGAGATGTTTCCCTCATGTATTTCAGCAGAAAATAACAATTCCACTCAAGTTCACCCTTTCTGCTCACACTGCGCATAACTCAGCGAGAGAAGCACAATAGAGCAATAAAAAATGACATCCCACTGTCTGAATGAGTTTTCATGTTAAATTGTAAAATCAACTATTTCCTTATGGGGGACCCTACAATGTACTGAGGAACAACAGGAGAGATGTTTCCCTCATGTATTTCAGCAGAAAATAACAATTCCACTCAAGTTCACCCTTTCTGCTCACACTGCGCATAACTCAGCGAGAGAAGCACAATAGAGCAATAAAAAATGACATCCCACTGTCTGAATGAGTTTTTATGTTAAATTGAGAATTCAACTATTTCCTTATGGGGGGACCTACAATGTACTCAGGAATAACAGGAGAGATGTTTCCCTCATGTATTTCAGCAGAAAATAACAATTCCACTCAAGTTCACCCTTTCTGCTCACACTGCGCATAACTCAGCGAGAGAAGCACAATAGAGCAATAAAAAATGACATCCCACTGTCTGAATGAGTTTTCATGTTAAATTGAGAATTCAACTATTTCCTTATGGGGGGACCTACAATGTACTCAGGAATAACAGGAGAGATGTTTCCCTCATGTATTTCAGCAGAAAATAACAATTCCACTCAAGTTCACCCTTTCTGCTCACACTGCGCATAACTCAGCGAGAGAAGCACAATAGAGCAATAAAAAATGACATCCCACTGTCTGAATGAGTTTTCATGTTAAATTGAGTATTCAACTATTTCCTTATGGGGGACCCTACAATGTACTGAGTAACAACAGGAGAGATGTTTCCCTCATGTATTTCAGCAGAAAATAACAATTCCACTCAAGTTCACCCTTTCTGCTCACACTGCGCATAACTCAGCGAGAGAAGCACAATAGAGCAATAAAAAATGACATCCCACTGTCTGAATGAGTTTTCATGTTAAATTGAGAATTCAACTATTTCCTTATGGGGGGACCTACAATGTACTCAGGAATAACAGGAGAGATGTTTCCCTCATGTATTTCAGCAGAAAATAACAATTCCACTCAAGTTCACCCTTTCTGCTCACACTGCGCATAACTCAGCGAGAGAAGCACAATAGAGCAATAAAAAATGACATCCCACTGTCTGAATGAGTTTTCATGTTAAATTGAGAATTCAACTATTTCCTTATGGGGGAACCTACAATGTACTGAGGAACAACAGGAGAGATGTTTCCCTCATGTATTTCAGCAGAAAATAACAATTCCACTCAAGTTCACCCTTTCTGCTCACACTGCGCATAACTCAGCGAGAGAAGCACAATAGAGCAATAAAAAATGACATCCCACTGTCTGAATGAGTTTTCATGTTAAATTGTAAAATCAACTATTTCCTTATGGGGGACCCTACAATGTACTGAGGAACAACAGGAGAGATGTTTCCCTCATGTATTTCAGCAGAAAATAACAATTCCACTCAAGTTCACCCTTTCTGCTCACACTGCGCATAACTCAGCGAGAGAAGCACAATAGAGCAATAAAAAATGACATCCCACTGTCTGAATGAGTTTTTATGTTAAATTGAGAATTCAACTATTTCCTTATGGGGGGACCTACAATGTACTCAGGAATAACAGGAGAGATGTTTCCCTCATGTATTTCAGCAGAAAATAACAATTCCACTCAAGTTCACCCTTTCTGCTCACACTGCGCATAACTCAGCGAGAGAAGCACAATAGAGCAATAAAAAATGACATCCCACTGTCTGAATGAGTTTTTATGTTAAATTGAGAATTCAACTATTTCCTTATGGGGGAACTTACAATGTACTGAGGAACAACAGGAGAGATGTTTCCCTCATGTATTTCAGCAGAAAATAACAATTCCACTCAAGTTCACCCTTTCTGCTCACACTGCGCATAACTCAGCGAGAGAAGCACAATAGAGCAATAAAAAATGACATCCCACTGTCTGAATGAGTTTTTATGTTAAATTGAGAATTCAACTATTTCCTTATGGGGGGACCTACAATGTACTTGAGGAACAACAGGAGAGATGTTTCCCTCATGTATTTCAGCAGAAAATAACAATTCCACTCAAGTTCACCCTTTCTGCTCACACTGCGCATAACTCAGCGAGAGAAGCACAATAGAGCAATAAAAAATGACATCCCACTGTGTGAATGAGTTTTCATGTTAAATTGAGAATTCAACTATTTCCTTATGGGGGAACCTACAATGTACTGAGGAACAACAGGAGAGATGTTTCCCTCATGTATTTCAGCAGAAAATAACAATTCCACTCAAGTTCACCCTTTCTGCTCACACTGCGCATAATTCAGCGAGAGAAGCACAATAGAGCAATCAAAAAATGACATCCCACTGTCTGAATGAGTTTTCATGTTAAATTGTGAAATCAACTATTTCCTTGTGGGGGAACCTACAATGTACTGAGGAACAACAGGAGAGATGTTTCCCTCATGTATTTCAACAGAAAATAACAATTCCACTCAAGTTCACCCTTTCTGCTCACACTGCGCATAACTCAGCGAGAGAAGCACAATAGAGCAATAAAAAATGACATCCCACTGTCTGAATGAGTTTTCATGTTAAATTGAGAATTCAACTATTTCCTTATGGGGGGACCTACAATGTACTGAGGAACAACAGGAGAGATGTTTCCCTCATGTATTTCAGCAGAAAATAACAATTCCACTCAAGTTCACCCTTTCTGCTCACACTGCACATAACTCAGCGAGAGAAGCACAATAGAGCAATAAAAAATGACATCCCACTGTCTGAATGAGTTTTCATGTTAAATTGAGAATTCAACTATTTCCTTATGGGGGGACCTACAATGTACTCAGGAACAACAGGAGAGATGTTTCCCTCATGTATTTCAGCAGAAAATAACACTTCCACTCAAGTTCACCCTTTCTGCTCGCACTGCGCATAACTCAGCGAGAGAAGCACAATAGAGCAATAAAAAATGACATCCCACTGTCTGAATGAGTTTTTATGTTAAATTGTAAAATCAACTATTTCCTTATGGGGGACCCTACAATGTACTGAGGAACAACAGGAGAGATGTTTCCCTCATGTATTTCAGCAGAAAATAACAATTCCACTCAAGTTCACCCTTTCTGCTCACACTGCGCATAACTCAGCGAGAGAAGCACAATAGAGCAATAAAAAATGACATCCCGCTGTCTGAATGAGTTTTCATGTTAAATTGAGAATTCAACTATTTCCTTATGGGGGAACCTACAATGTAGTGAGGAACAACAGGAGAGATGTTTCCCTCATGTATTTCAGCAGAAAATAACAATTCCACTCAAGTTCACCCTTTCTGCTCACACTGCGCATAACTCAGCGAGAGAAGCACAATAGAGCAATAAAAAATGACATCCCACTGTCTGAATGAGTTTTTATGTTAAATTGAGAATTCAACTATTTCCTTATGGGGGGACCTACAATGTACTGAGGAACAACAGGAGAGATGTTTCCCTCATGTATTTCAGCAGAAAATAACAATTCCACTCAAGTTCACCCTTTCTGCTCACACTGCGCATAACTCAGCGAGAGAAGCACAATAGAGCAATAAAAAATGACATCCCACTGTGTGAATGAGTTTTCATGTTAAATTGAGAATTCAACTATTTCCTTATGGGGGAACCTACAATGTACTGAGGAACAACAGGAGAGATGTTTCCCTCATGTATTTCAGCAGAAAATAACAATTCCACTCAAGTTCACCCTTTCTGCTCACACTGCGCATAATTCAGCGAGAGAAGCACAATAGAGCAATCAAAAAATGACATCCCACTGTCTGAATGAGTTTTCATGTTAAATTGTGAAATCAACTATTTCCTTGTGGGGGAACCTACAATGTACTGAGGAACAACAGGAGAGATGTATCCCTCATGTATTTCAACAGAAAATAACAATTCCACTCAAGTTCACCCTTTCTGCTCACACTGCGCATAACTCAGCGAGAGAAGCACAATAGAGCAATAAAAAATGACATCCCACTGTGTGAATGAGTTTTCATGTTAAATTGAGAATTCAACTATTTCCTTATGGGGGAACCTACAATGTACTGAGGAACAACAGGAGAGATGTTTCCCTCATGTATTTCAGCAGAAAATAACAATTCCACTCAAGTTCACCCTTTCTGCTCACACTGCGCATAATTCAGCGAGAGAAGCACAATAGAGCAATCAAAAAATGACATCCCACTGTCTGAATGAGTTTTCATGTTAAATTGTGAAATCAACTATTTCCTTGTGGGGGAACCTACAATGTACTGAGGAACAACAGGAGAGATGTTTCCCTCATGTATTTCAACAGAAAATAACAATTCCACTCAAGTTCACCCTTTCTGCTCACACTGCGCATAACTCAGCGAGAGAAGCACAATAGAGCAATAAAAAATGACATCCCACTGTCTGAATGAGTTTTCATGTTAAATTGAGAATTCAACTATTTCCTTATGGGGGGACCTACAATGTACTGAGGAACAACAGGAGAGATGTTTCCCTCATGTATTTCAGCAGAAAATAACAATTCCACTCAAGTTCACCCTTTCTGCTCACACTGCACATAACTCAGCGAGAGAAGCACAATAGAGCAATAAAAAATGACATCCCACTGTCTGAATGAGTTTTCATGTTAAATTGAGAATTCAACTATTTCCTTATGGGGGGACCTACAATGTACTCAGGAACAACAGGAGAGATGTTTCCCTCATGTATTTCAGCAGAAAATAACACTTCCACTCAAGTTCACCCTTTCTGCTCGCACTGCGCATAACTCAGCGAGAGAAGCACAATAGAGCAATAAAAAATGACATCCCACTGTCTGAATGAGTTTTTATGTTAAATTGTAAAATCAACTATTTCCTTATGGGGGACCCTACAATGTACTGAGGAACAACAGGAGAGATGTTTCCCTCATGTATTTCAGCAGAAAATAACAATTCCACTCAAGTTCACCCTTTCTGCTCACACTGCGCATAACTCAGCGAGAGAAGCACAATAGAGCAATAAAAAATGACATCCCGCTGTCTGAATGAGTTTTCATGTTAAATTGAGAATTCAACTATTTCCTTATGGGGGAACCTACAATGTAGTGAGGAACAACAGGAGAGATGTTTCCCTCATGTATTTCAGCAGAAAATAACAATTCCACTCAAGTTCACCCTTTCTGCTCACACTGCGCATAACTCAGCGAGAGAAGCACAATAGAGCAATAAAAAATGACATCCCACTGTCTGAATGAGTTTTTATGTTAAATTGAGAATTCAACTATTTCCTTATGGGGGGACCTACAATGTACTGAGGAACAACAGGAGAGATGTTTCCCTCATGTATTTCAGCAGAAAATAACAATTCCACTCAAGTTCACCCTTTCTGCTCACACTGCGCATAACTCAGCGAGAGAAGCACAATAGAGCAATAAAAAATGACATCCCACTGTGTGAATGAGTTTTCATGTTAAATTGAGAATTCAACTATTTCCTTATGGGGGAACCTACAATGTACTGAGGAACAACAGGAGAGATGTTTCCCTCATGTATTTCAGCAGAAAATAACAATTCCACTCAAGTTCACCCTTTCTGCTCACACTGCGCATAATTCAGCGAGAGAAGCACAATAGAGCAATCAAAAAATGACATCCCACTGTCTGAATGAGTTTTCATGTTAAATTGTGAAATCAACTATTTCCTTGTGGGGGAACCTACAATGTACTGAGGAACAACAGGAGAGATGTATCCCTCATGTATTTCAACAGAAAATAACAATTCCACTCAAGTTCACCCTTTCTGCTCACACTGCGCATAACTCAGCGAGAGAAGCACAATAGAGCAATAAAAAATGACATCCCACTGTCTGAATGAGTTTTCATGTTAAATTGAGAATTCAACTATTTCCTTATGGGGGGACCTACAATGTACTGAGGAACAACAGGAGAGATGTTTCCCTCATGTATTTCAGCAGAAAATAACAATTCCACTCAAGTTCACCCTTTCTGCTCACACTGCACATAACTCAGCGAGAGAAGCACAATAGAGCAATAAAAAATGACATCCCACTGTCTGAATGAGTTTTCATGTTAAATTGAGAATTCAACTATTTCCTTATGGGGGGACCTACAATGTACTCAGGAACAACAGGAGAGATGTTTCCCTCATGTATTTCAGCAGAAAATAACAATTGCACTCAAGTTCACCCTTTCTGCTCACACTGCGCATAACTCAGCGAGAGAAGCACAATAGAGCAATAAAAAATGACATCCCACTGTCTGAATGACTTTTTGTGTTAAATTGTGATATCAACTATTTCCTTGAGGGGGAACCTACAATGTACTCAGGAACAACAGGAGAGATGTTTCCCTCATGTATTTCAGCAGAAAATAACACTTCCACTCAAGTTCACCCTTTCTGCTCACACTGCACATAACTCAGCGAGAGAAGCACAATAGAGCAATAAAAAATGACATCCCACTGTCTGAATGAGTTTTCATGTTAAATTGAGAATTCAACTATTTCCTTATGGGGGAACCTACAATGTACTCAGGAACAACAGGAGAGATGTTTCCCTCATGTATTTCAGCAGAAAATAACACTTGCACTCAAGTTCACCCTTTCTGCTCACACTGCGCATAACTCAGCGAGAGAAGCACAATAGAGCAATAAAAAATGACATCCCACTGTCTGAATGAGTTTTCATGTTAAATTGAGTATTCAACTATTTCCTTATGGGGGAACCTACAATGTACTGAGGAACAACAGGAGAGATGTTTCCCTCATGTATTTCAGCAGAAAATAACAATTCCACTCAAGTTCACCCTTTCTGCTCACACTGCGCATAACTCAGCGAGAGAAGCACAATAGAGCAATAAAAAATGACATCCCACTGTCTGAATGAGTTTTCATGTTAAATTGAGTATTCAACTATTTCCTTATGGGGGAACCTACAATGTACTGAGGAACAACAGGAGAGATGTTTCCCTCATGTATTTCAGCAGAAAATAACAATTCCACTCAAGTTCACCCTTTCTGCTCACACTGCGCATAACTCAGCGAGAGAAGCACAATAGAGCAATAAAAAATGACATCCCACTGTCTGAATGAGTTTTCATGTTAAATTGAGAATTCAACTATTTCCTTATGGGGGGACCTAAAATGTACTGAGGAACAACAGGAGAGATGTTTCCCTCATGTATTTCACCAGAAAATAACAATTCCACTCAAGTTCACCCTTTCTGCT
The DNA here is from genome assembly GCF_046127955.1 of Nelusetta ayraudi. Classification (NCBI taxonomy): domain Eukaryota; kingdom Metazoa; phylum Chordata; class Actinopteri; order Tetraodontiformes; family Monacanthidae; genus Nelusetta; species Nelusetta ayraudi. The sequence goes on along the minus strand of NW_027466293.1, from coordinate 37,293 downwards.
CGCACTGCGCATAACTCAGCGAGAGAAGCACAATAGAGCAATAAAAAATGACATCCCACTGTCTGAATGAGTTTTTATGTTAAATTGAGAATTCAACTATTTCCTTATGGGGGGGACCTACAATGTACTCAGGAAAAACAGGAGAGATGTTTCCCTCATGTATTTCTTCAGAAAATAACAATTCCACTCAAGTTCACCCTTTCTGCTCACACTGCGCATAACTCAGCGAGAGAAGCACAATAGAGCAATAAAAAATGACATCCCACTGTCTGAATGAGTTTTCATGTTAAATTGAGAATTCAACTATTTCCTTATGGGGGAACCTACAATGTACTGAGGAACAACAGGAGAGATGTTTCCCTCATGTATTTCAGCAGAAAATAACAATTCCACTCAAGTTCACCCTTTCTGCTCACACTGCACATAACTCAGCGAGAGAAGCACAATGGCGCAATAAAAAATGACATCCCACTGTCTGAATGAGTTTTCATGTTAAATTGAGAATTCAACTATTTCCTTATGGGGGGACCTACAATGTACTGAGGAACAACAGGAGAGATGTTTCCCTCATGTATTTCAGCAGAAAATAACAATTCCACTCAAGTTCACCCTTTCTGCTCACACTGCACATAACTCAGCGAGAGAAGCACAATAGAGCAATAAAAAATGACATCCCACTGTCTGAATGAGTTTTCATGTTAAATTGAGAATTCAACTATTTCCTTATGGGGGGACCTACAATGTACTGAGGAACAACAGGAGAGATGTTTCCCTCATGTATTTCAGCAGAAAATAACAATTCCACTCAAGTTCACCCTTTCTGCTCACACTGCACATAACTCAGCGAGAGAAGCACAATAGAGCAATAAAAAAAATGACATCCCACTGTCTGAATGAGTTTTCATGTTAAATTGAGAATTCAACTATTTCCTTCTGGGGGGACCTACAATGTACTGAGGAACAACAGGAGAGATGTTTCCCTCATGTATTTCAGCAGAAAATAACAATTCCACTCAAGTTCACCCTTTCTGCTCACACTGCGCATAACTCAGCGAGAGAAGCACAATAGAGCAATAAAAAATGACATCCCACTGTCTGAATGAGTTTTCATGTTAAATTGTAAAATCAACTATTTCCTTATGGGGGGACCTACAATGTACTGAGGAACAACAGGAGAGATGTTTCCCTCATGTATTTCAGCAGAAAATAACAATTCCACTCAAGTTCACCCTTTCTGCTCACACTGCGCATAACTCAGCGAGAGAAGCACAATAGAGCAATAAAAAATGACATCCCACTGTCTGAATGAGTTTTCATGTTAAATTGAGAATTCAACTATTTCCTTATGGGGGGACCTACAATGTATTCAGGAACAACAGGAGAGATGTTTCCCTCATGTATTTCAGCAGAAAATAACAATTCCACTCAAGTTCACCCTTTCTGCTCACACTGCACATAACTCAGCGAGAGAAGCACAATGGCGCAATAAAAAATGACATCCCACTGTCTGAATGAGTTTTCATGTTAAATTGAGAATTCAACTATTTCCTTATGGGGGGACCTACAATGTACTGAGGAACAACAGGAGAGATGTTTCCCTCATGTATTTCACCAGAAAATAACAATTCCACTCAAGTTCACCCTTTCTGCTCGCACTGCGCATAACTCAGCGAGAGAAGCACAATAGAGCAATAAAAAATGACATCCCACTGTCTGAATGAGTTTTTATGTTAAATTGAGAATTCAACTATTTCCTTATGGGGGGGACCTACAATGTACTCAGGAAAAACAGGAGAGATGTTTCCCTCATGTATTTCTTCAGAAAATAACAATTCCACTCAAGTTCACCCTTTCTGCTCACACTGCGCATAACTCAGCGAGAGAAGCACAATAGAGCAATAAAAAATGACATCCCACTGTCTGAATGAGTTTTCATGTTAAATTGAGAATTCAACTATTTCCTTATGGGGGGACCTACAATGTACTGAGGAACAACAGGAGAGATGTTTCCCTCATGTATTTCAGCAGAAAATAACAATTCCACTCAAGTTCACCCTTTCTGCTCACACTGCACATAACTCAGCGAGAGAAGCACAATAGAGCAATAAAAAATGACATCCCACTGTCTGAATGAGTTTTCATGTTAAATTGAGAATTCAACTATTTCCTTCTGGGGGGACCTACAATGTACTGAGGAACAACAGGAGAGATGTTTCCCTCATGTATTTCAGCAGAAAATAACAATTCCACTCAAGTTCACCCTTTCTGCTCACACTGCGCATAACTCAGCGAGAGAAGCACAATAGAGCAATAAAAAATGACATCCCACTGTCTGAATGAGTTTTTATGTTAAATTGTGAATTCAACTATTTCCTTCTGGGGGAACTTACAATGTACTGAGGAAAAACAGGAGAGATGTTTCCCTCATGTATTTCTTCAGAAAATAACAATTCCACTCAAGTTCACCCTTTCTGCTCACACTGCGCATAACTCAGCGAGAGAAGCACAATAGAGCAATAAAAAATGACATCCCACTGTCTGAATGAGTTTTCATGTTAAATTGAGAATTCAACTATTTCCTTATGGGGGAACCTACAATGTACTGAGGAACAACAGGAGAGATGTTTCCCTCATGTATTTCAGCAGAAAATAACAATTCCACTCAAGTTCACCCTTTCTGCTCACACTGCACATAACTCAGCGAGAGAAGCACAATGGCGCAATAAAAAATGACATCCCACTGTCTGAATGAGTTTTCATGTTAAATTGAGAATTCAACTATTTCCTTATGGGGGGACCTACAATGTACTGAGGAACAACAGGAGAGATGTTTCCCTCATGTATTTCAGCAGAAAATAACAATTCCACTCAAGTTCACCCTTTCTGCTCACACTGCACATAACTCAGCGAGAGAAGCACAATAGAGCAATAAAAAATGACATCCCACTGTCTGAATGAGTTTTCATGTTAAATTGAGAATTCAACTATTTCCTTATGGGGGGACCTACAATGTACTGAGGAACAACAGGAGAGATGTTTCCCTCATGTATTTCAGCAGAAAATAACAATTCCACTCAAGTTCACCCTTTCTGCTCACACTGCACATAACTCAGCGAGAGAAGCACAATAGAGCAATAAAAAATGACATCCCACTGTCTGAATGAGTTTTCATGTTAAATTGAGAATTCAACTATTTCCTTCTGGGGGGACCTACAATGTACTGAGGAACAACAGGAGAGATGTTTCCCTCATGTATTTCAGCAGAAAATAACAATTCCACTCAAGTTCACCCTTTCTGCTCACACTGCGCATAACTCAGCGAGAGAAGCACAATAGAGCAATAAAAAATGACATCCCACTGTCTGAATGAGTTTTTATGTTAAATTGTGAATTCAACTATTTCCTTATGGGGGAACTTACAATGTACTGAGGAACAACAGGAGAGATGTTTCCCTCATGTATTTCAGCAGAAAATAACAATTCCACTCAAGTTCACCCTTTCTGCTCACACTGCGCATAACTCAGCGAGAGAAGCACAATAGAGCAATAAAAAATGACATCCCACTGTCTGAATGAGTTTTCATGTTAAATTGAGAATTCAACTATTTCCTTATGGGGGGACCTACAATGTACTCAGGAACAACAGGAGAGATGTTTCCCTCATGTATTTCAGCAGAAAATAACAATTCCACTCAAGTTCACCCTTTCTGCTCACACTGCGCATAACTCAGCGAGAGAAGCACAATAGAGCAATAAAAAATGACATCCCACTGTCTGAATGAGTTTTTGTGTTAAATTGAGTATTCAACTATTTCCTTATGGGGGAACCTACAATGTACTGAGGAACAACAGGAGAGATGTTTCCCTCATGTATTTCAGCAGAAAATAACAATTCCACTCAAGTTCACCCTTTCTGCTCACACTGCGCATAACTCAGCGAGAGAAGCACAATAGAGCAATAAAAAATGACATCCCACTGTCTGAATGAGTTTTTATGTTAAATTGAGAATTCAACTATTTCCTTATGGGGGGGACCTACAATGTACTCAGGAAAAACAGGAGAGATGTTTCCCTCATGTATTTCTTCAGAAAATAACAATTCCACTCAAGTTCACCCTTTCTGCTCACACTGCGCATAACTCAGCGAGAGAAGCACAATAGAGCAATAAAAAATGACATCCCACTGTCTGAATGAGTTTTCATGTTAAATTGAGTATTCAACTATTTCCTTATGGGGGAACCTACAATGTACTGAGGAACAACAGGAGAGATGTTTCCCTCATGTATTTCAGCAGAAAATAACAATTCCACTCAAGTTCACCCTTTCTGCTCACACTGCGCATAACTCAGCAAGAGAAGCACAATAGAGCAATAAAAAATGACATCCCACTGTCTGAATGAGTTTTTATGTTAAATTGAGAATTCAACTATTTCCTTATGGGGGGACCTACAATGTACTGAGGAACAACAGGAGAGATGTTTCCCTCATGTATTTCAGCAGAAAATAACAATTCCACTCAAGTTCACCCTTTCTGCTCACACTGCGCATAACTCAGCGAGAGAAGCACAATAGAGCAATAAAAAATGACATCCCACTGTCTGAATGAGTTTTCATGTTAAATTGAGAATTCAACTATTTCCTTATGGGGGGACCTACAATGTATTCAGGAACAACAGGAGAGATGTTTCCCTCATGTATTTCAGCAGAAAATAACAATTCCACTCAAGTTCACCCTTTCTGCTCACACTGCACATAACTCAGCGAGAGAAGCACAATGGCGCAATAAAAAATGACATCCCACTGTCTGAATGAGTTTTCATGTTAAATTGAGAATTCAACTATTTCCTTATGGGGGGACCTACAATGTACTGAGGAACAACAGGAGAGATGTTTCCCTCATGTATTTCAGCAGAAAATAACAATTCCACTCAAGTTCACCCTTTCTGCTCACACTGCACATAACTCAGCGAGAGAAGCACAATAGAGCAATAAAAAATGACATCCCACTGTCTGAATGAGTTTTCATGTTAAATTGAGAATTCAACTATTTCCTTATGGGGGGACCTACAATGTACTGAGGAACAACAGGAGAGATGTTTCCCTCATGTATTTCAGCAGAAAATAACAATTCCACTCAAGTTCACCCTTTCTGCTCACACTGCACATAACTCAGCGAGAGAAGCACAATAGAGCAATAAAAAATGACATCCCACTGTCTGAATGAGTTTTCATGTTAAATTGAGAATTCAACTATTTCCTTCTGGGGGGACCTACAATGTACTGAGGAACAACAGGAGAGATGTTTCCCTCATGTATTTCAGCAGAAAATAACAATTCCACTCAAGTTCACCCTTTCTGCTCACACTGCGCATAACTCAGCGAGAGAAGCACAATAGAGCAATAAAAAATGACATCCCACTGTCTGAATGAGTTTTTATGTTAAATTGTGAATTCAACTATTTCCTTCTGGGGGAACTTACAATGTACTGAGGAACAACAGGAGAGATGTTTCCCTCATGTATTTCAGCAGAAAATAACAATTCCACTCAAGTTCACCCTTTCTGCTCACACTGCGCATAACTCAGCGAGAGAAGCACAATAGAGCAATAAAAAATGACATCCCACTGTCTGAATGAGTTTTCATGTTGAATTGAGAATTCAACTATTTCCTTATGGGGGGACCTACAATGTACTGAGGAACAACAGGAGAGATGTTTCCCTCATGTATTTCAGCAGAAAATAACAATTCCACTCAAGTTCACCCTTTCTGCTCACACTGCGCATAACTCAGCGAGAGAAGCACAATAGAGCAATAAAAAATGACATCCCACTGTCTGAATGAGTTTTTATGTTAAATTGAGAATTCAACTATTTCCTTATGGGGGGACCTACAATGTACTCAGGAACAACAGGAGAGATGTTTCCCTCATGTATTTCAGCAGAAAATAACAATTCCACTCAAGTTCACCCTTTCTGCTCACACTGCGCATAACTCAGCGAGAGAAGCACAATAGAGCAATAAAAAATGACATCCCACTGTCTGAATGAGTTTTCATGTTAAATTGAGTATTCAACTATTTCCTTATGGGGGAACCTACAATGTACTGAGGAACAACAGGAGAGATGTTTCCCTCATGTATTTCAGCAGAAAATAACAATTCCACTCAAGTTCACCCTTTCTGCTCACACTGCGCATAACTCAGCGAGAGAAGCACAATAGAGCAATAAAAAATGACATCCCACTGTCTGAATGAGTTTTTATGTTAAATTGAGAATTCAACTATTTCCTTATGGGGGGACCTACAATGTACTCAGGAACAACAGGAGAGATGTTTCCCTCATGTATTTCAGCAGAAAATAACAATTCCACTCAAGTTCACCCTTTCTGCTCACACTGCGCATAACTCAGCGAGAGAAGCACAATAGAGCAATAAAAAATGACATCCCACTGTCTGAATGAGTTTTCATGTTAAATTGAGAATTCAACTATTTCCTTATGGGGGGACCTACAATGTACTGAGGAACAACAGGAGAGATGTTTCCCTCATGTATTTCAGCAGAAAATAACAATTCCACTCAAGTTCACCCTTTCTGCTCACACTGCGCATAACTCAGCGAGAGAAGCACAATAGAGCAATAAAAAATGACATCCCACTGTCTGAATGAGTTTTCATGTTAAATTGAGTATTCAACTATTTCCTTATGGGGGAAACTACAATGTACTGAGGAACAACAGGAGAGATGTTTCCCTCATGTATTTCAGCAGAAAATAACAATTCCACTCAAGTTCACCCTTTCTGCTCCCACTGCGCACAACTCAGCGAGAGAAGCACAATAGAGCAATAAAAAATGACATCCCACTGTCTGAATGAGTTTTCATGTTAAATTGAGTATTCAACTATTTCCTTATGGGGTGAACCTACAATGTACTGAGGAACAACAGGAGAGATGTTTCCCTCATGTATTTCAGCAGAAAATAACAATTCCACTCAAGTTCACCCTTTCTGCTCACACTGCGCATAACTCAGCGAGAGAAGCACAATAGAGCAATAAAAAATGACATCCCACTGTCTGAATGAGTTTTCATGTTAAATTGAGTATTCAACTATTTCCTTATGGGGGAACCTACAATGTACTGAGGAACAACAGGAGAGATGTTTCCCTCATGTATTTCAGCAGAAAATAACAATTCCACTCAGGTTCACCCTTTCTGCTCACACTGCGCATAACTCAGCGAGAGAAGCACAATAGAGCAATAAAAAATGACATCCCACTGTCTGAATGAGTTTTTATGTTAAATTGAGAATTCAACTATTTCCTTATGGGGGGACCTACAATGTACTCAGGAAAAACAGGAGAGATGTTTCCCTCATGCATTTCAGCAGAAAATAACAATTCCACTCAAGTTCACCCTTTCTGCTCACACTGCGCATAACTCAGCGAGAGAAGCACAATAGAGCAATAAAAAATGACATCCCACTGTCTGAATGAGTTTTTATGTTAAATTGAGAATTCAACTATTTCCTTATTGGGGGGACCTACAATGTACTCAGGAAAAACAGGAGAGATGTTTCCCTCATGTATTTCTTCAGAAAATAACAATTCCACTCAAGTTCACCCTTTCTGCTCACACTGCGCATAACTCAGCGAGAGAAGCACAATAGAGCAATAAAAAATGACATCCCACTGTCTGAATGAGTTTTCATGTTAAATTGAGTATTCAACTATTTCCTTATGGGGGAACCTACAATGTACTGAGGAACAACAGGAGAGATGTTTCCCTCATGTATTTCAGCAGAAAATAACAATTCCACTCAAGTTCACCCTTTCTGCTCACACTGCGCATAACTCAGCGAGAGAAGCACAATAGAGCAATAAAAAATGACATCCCACTGTCTGAATGAGTTTTTATGTTAAATTGAGAATTCAACTATTTCCTTATGGGGGGGACCTACAATGTACTGAGGAAAAACAGGAGAGATGTTTCCCTCATGTATTTCTTCAGAAAATAACAATTCCACTCAAGTTCACCCTTTCTGCTCACACTGCGCATAACTCAGCGAGAGAAGCACAATAGAGCAATAAAAAATGACATCCCACTGTCTGAATGAGTTTTCATGTTAAATTGAGTATTCAACTATTTCCTTATGGGGGGACCTACAATGTACTCAGGAACAACAGGAGAGATGTTTCCCTCATGTATTTCAGCAGAAAATAACAATTCCACTCAAGTTCACCCTTTCTGCTCACACTGCGCATAACTCAGCGAGAGAAGCACAATAGAGCAATAAAAAATGACATCCCACTGTCTGAATGAGTTTTTATGTTAAATTGAGAATTCAACTATTTCCTTATGGGGGGACCTACAATGTACTCAGGAACAACAGGAGAGATGTTTCCCTCATGTATTTCAGCAGAAAATAACAATTCCACTCAAGTTCACCCTTTCTGCTCACACTGCGCATAACTCAGCGAGAGAAGCACAATAGAGCAATAAAAAATGACATCCCACTGTCTGAATGAGTTTTCATGTTAAATTGAGTATTCAACTATTTCCTTATGGGGGAACCTACAATGTACTGAGGAACAACAGGAGAGATGTTTCCCTCATGTATTTCAGCAGAAAATAATTCCACTCATGTTCACCCTTTCTGCTCACACTGCGCATAACTCAGCGAGAGAAGCACAATAGAGCAATAAAAAATGACATCCCACTGTCTGAATGAGTTTTCATGTTAAATTGAGAATTCAACTATTTCCTTATGGGGGGACCTACAATGTACTCAGGAACAACAGGAGAGATGTTTCCCTCATGTATTTCAGCAGAAAATAACAATTCCACTCAAGTTCACCCTTTCTGCTCACACTGCGCATAACTCAGCGAGAGAAGCACAATAGAGCAATAAAAAATGACATCCCACTGTCTGAATGAGTTTTCATGTTAAATTGAGAATTCAACTATTTCCTTATGGGGGGACCTACAATGTACTCAGGAACAACAGGAGAGATGTTTCCCTCATGTATTTCAGCAGAAAATAACAATTCCACTCAAGTTCACCCTTTCTGCTCACACTGCGCATAACTCAGCGAGAGAAGCACAATAGAGCAATAAAAAATGACATCCCACTGTCTGAATGAGTTTTTATGTTAAATTGAGAATTCAACTATTTCCTTATGGGGGGGACCTACAATGTACTCAGGAAAAACAGGAGAGATGTTTCTCTTATGTATTTCTTCAGAAAATAACAATTCCACTCAAGTTCACCCTTTCTGCTCACACTGCGCATAACTCAGCGAGAGAAGCACAATAGAGCAATAAAAAATGACATCCCACTGTCTGAATGAGTTTTCATGTTAAATTGAGTATTCAACTATTTCCTTATGGGGGAACCTACAATGTACTGAGGAACAACAGGAGAGATGTTTCCCTCATGTATTTCAGCAGAAAATAACAATTCCACTCATGTTCACCCTTTCTGCTCACACTGCGCATAACTCAGCGAGAGAAGCACAATAGAGCAATAAAAAATGACATCCCACTGTCTGAATGAGTTTTCATGTTAAATTGAGAATTCAACTATTTCCTTATGGGGGGACCTACAATGTACTCAGGAAAAACAGGAGAGATGTTTCCCTCATGTATTTCTTCAGAAAATAACAATTCCACTCAAGTTCACCCTTTCTGCTCACACTGCGCATAACTCAGCGAGAGAAGCACAATAGAGCAATAAAAAATGACATCCCACTGTCTGAATGAGTTTTCATGTTAAATTGAGTATTCAACTATTTCCTTATGGGGGAACCTACAATGTACTGAGGAACAACAGGAGAGATGTTTCCCTCATGTATTTCAGCAGAAAATAACAATTCCACTCATGTTCACCCTTTCTGCTCACACTGCGCATAACTCAGCGAGAGAAGCACAATAGAGCAATAAAAAATGACATCCCACTGTCTGAATGAGTTTTCATGTTAAATTGAGAATTCAACTATTTCCTTATGGGGGGACCTACAATGTACTCAGGAACAACAGGAGAGATGTTTCCCTCATGCATTTCAGCAGAAAATAACAATTCCACTCAAGTTCACCCTTTCTGCTCACACTGCGCATAACTCAGCGAGAGAAGCACAATAGAGCAATAAAAAATGACATCCCACTGTCTGAATGAGTTTTCATGTTAAATTGAGTATTCAACTATTTCCTTATGGGGGAACCTACAATGTACTGAGGAACAACAGGAGAGATGTTTCCCTCATGTATTTCAGCAGAAAATAACAATTCCACTCAAGTTCACCCTTTCTGCTCCCACTGCGCATAACTCAGCGAGAGAAGCACAATAGAGCAATAAAAAATGACATCCCACTTTCTGAATGAGTTTTCATGTTAAATTGAGTATTCAACTATTTCCTTATGGGGGAACCTACAATGTACTGAGGAACAACAGGAGAGATGTTTCCCTCATGTATTTCAGCAGAAAATAACAATTCCACTCAAGTTCACCCTTTCTGCTCACACTGTGCATAACTCAGCGAGAGAAGCACAATAGAGCAATAAAAAATGACATCCCACTGTCTGAATGAGTTTTCATATTAAATTGAGAATTCAACTATTTCCTTATGGGGGGACCTACAATGTACTCAGGAACAACAGGAGAGATGTTTCCCTCATGTATTTCAGCAGAAAATAACAATTCCACTCAAGTTCACCCTTTCTGCTCACACTGCGCATAACTCAGCGAGAGAAGCACAATAGAGCAATAAAAAATGACATCCCACTGTCTGAATGAGTTTTCATGTTAAATTGAGTATTCAACTATTTCCTTATGGGGGAACCTACAATGTACTGAGGAACAACAGGAGAGATGTTTCCCTCATGTATTTCAGCAGAAAATAACAATTCCACTCATGTTCACCCTTTCTGCTCACACTGCGCATAACTCAGCGAGAGAAGCACAATAGAGCAATAAAAAATGACATCCCACTGTCTGAATGAGTTTTCATGTTAAATTGAGAATTCAACTATTTCCTTATGGGGGGACCTACAATGTACTCAGGAACAACAGGAGAGATGTTTCCCTCATGTATTTCAGCAGAAAATAACAATTCCACTCAAGTTCACCCTTTCTGCTCACACTGCGCATAACTCAGCGAGAGAAGCACAATAGAGCAATAAAAAATGACATCCCACTGTCTGAATGAGTTTTCATGTTAAATTGAGAATTCAACTATTTCCTTATGGGGGGACCTACAATGTACTCAGGAACAACAGGAGAGATGTTTCCCTCATGTATTTCAGCAGAAAATAACAATTCCACTCAAGTTCACCCTTTCTGCTCACACTGCGCATAACTCAGCGAGAGAAGCACAATAGAGCAATAAAAAATGACATCCCACTGTCTGAATGAGTTTTTATGTTACATTGAGAATTCAACTATTTCCTTATGGGGGGACCTACAATGTACTCAGGAACAACAGGAGAGATGTTTCCCTCATGCATTTCAGCAGAAAATAACAATTCCACTCAAGTTCACCCTTTCTGCTCACACTGCGCATAACTCAGCGAGAGAAGCACAATAGAGCAATAAAAAATGACATCCCACTGTCTGAATGAGTTTTCATGTTAAATTGAGAATTCAACTATTTCCTTATGGGGGGACCTACAATGTACTCAGGAACAACAGGAGAGATGTTTCCCTCATGTATTTCAGCAGAAAATAACACTTCCACTCAAGTTCACCCTTTCTGCTCACACTGCGCATAACTCAGCGAGAGAAGCACAATAGAGCAATAAAAAATGACATCCCACTGTCTGAATGAGTTTTTATGTTAAATTGAGAATTCAACTATTTCCTTATGGGGGGACCTACAATGTACTGAGGAACAACAGGAGAGATGTTTCCCTCATGTATTTCAGCAGAAAATAACAATTCCACTCAAGTTCACCCTTTCTGCTCACACTGCGCATAACTCAGCGAGAGAAGCACAATAGAGCAATAAAAAATGACATCCCACTGTCTGAATGAGTTTTCATGTTAAATTGAGTATTCAACTATTTCCTTATGGGGGAACCTACAATGTACTGAGGAACAACAGGACAGATGTTTCCCTCATGTATTTCAGCAGAAAATAACAATTCCACTCATGTTCACCCTTTCTGCTCACACTGCGCATAACTCAGCGAGAGAAGCACAATAGAGCAATAAAAAATGACATCCCACTGTCTGAATGAGTTTTCATGTTAAATTGAGAATTCAACTATTTCCTTGTGGGGGAACCTACAATGTACTAAGGAACAACAGGAGAGATGTTTCCCTCATGTATTTCAGCAGAAAATAACAATTCCACTCAAGTTCACCCTTTCTGCTCACACTGCGCATAACTCAGCGAGAGAAGCACAATAGAGCAATAAAAAATGACATCCCACTGTCTGAATGAGTTTTCACCCCATCAGACTTGAATTGAATTAGGGTTAACAATAAGGCTGAAACTAGGGTTAGGGTTAGGGTTAGTTGAAATTAGGGTTAGGGTTTCTGCGTTCCTCAAGTACTAGAAGCCCCAAATTTGGCGTGGGCGCTTCTTTGGGGCTCTTGATGAAATAACAAGTGGCATGTCTCTAGGACAAAGTTGAAATTTCACCCCATAGACTTGCATTGAATGAGGGTTAAGGATAAGGCTGAAAGTAGGGTTCGGGTAGGGATGGAATTGTTATTCTCTGTTGGAATACATGAGGGAAACATCTCTCATGTTGTTCCTCAGTACATTGTAGGTTCCCCAATAAGGAAACAGGTGAATTCTGAATTTAACATGAAAACTCATTCAGACGTCAGGATGTCATTTTTTATTGTGTTTATTGGCCTTATCTCAACGATTTGAGAGGTTGTTTTTTTTTTTTTTTATAAAGGAGCAGCAGTGATATCTGTGCTGACTTACTCTGAATGAACTTTGTGTCTCCTGTTTCTGATCTGAATTAAAGTCTCTATGCAAAAAACAGCTGCAAAGAGCTCTGCACAGCTTTACATTTGAACACTCATTCATACAAATGAGCCTGAAGGAATAAACAGAGGTCTGTCATCAGTCATGGCGTGAAAAAATATTTTCTGCTCCTCCTGTGTTCATAAAGAGTTTTTTTTATATATCTTTTTTAGTGTTCCCCAGTAAATTGAGTGTTATTCAAGCAGCAGAAGCAGCATCAGCAACGCCAGCAGCTGCAGAAGCGCTTTAATTGTTTTGTAATCAGACTTACAAGTCTGTTTACAAACAACTTCAGACTTCAAAGCGTTTGAACGGCTTTGATCATCAGACCTAAAAGTCTCTTTACAAACAACTTCAGACTTCAAAGCGTTTGAATGGCTTTGATCATCAGACCTAAAAGTTTCTTTACAAACAACTTCAGACTTCAAAGTTTTTGAAAATGTTTGAACATCGCATTCCATCACTTTGATGTCTGTTTTCTTCAAGCAGCAGCATTTTTTATTGAGCAAATTGTATTCTGTGTGGAATAACAGGTTGGATTTTTTTTTTCTCTCTTGTTCCTCAGCTGAATCAAGACATCTATGAAAGTAAACAGTCGCATACAGATTTTGAAAAGAAAACTCATTCAACCACTTGGATTTCTTTTTTTATTGTGGTTATTGGGCCTTATCTCAACAAGTTGAGATGTTGTCTTTTTTTTTGAAGGAGCAGCTGTGATATCTGTGCTGATTTACTCTGAATGAACTCTGTTTCTTCTGTTTCTGAGCTGAATGAATGTCTCCATGCAAGACAACAGCTGCACAGAGCTGCACACAGCTTTGCACTTGAACACTCATTCATACACATGAGCCTGAAGGAATAAACATAGCAAAACAAAGATTCAAATGAAACTGACAATACACCAGGTCAGTGTACATTCAGCAACGGAATACGCACAGTGCCCCTCCCTCTCAGACCAACAGAGGTCTGTCATCAGTCATGGCGTGAAAAAATATTTTCTGCTCCTCCTGTGTTCATAAAGAGTTTTTTTTTAAATCTTTTTTAGTGTTCCCCAGTAAATTGAGTGTTATTCGAGCAGCAGAAGCAGCATCAGCAACGCCAGCAGCTGCAGAAGCACTTTAATTGGTTTGTAATCAGACTTACAAGTCTGTTTACAAACAACTTCAGACTTCAAAGCATTTGAACGGCTTTGATCATCAGAGCTAAAAGTCTTTTTACAAACAACTTCAGACTTCAAAGTTTTTGAAAATGTTTGAACACGCATTCCATCACTTTGATGTCTGTTTTCTTCAAGCAGCAGCATTTTTTATTGAGCAAATTGTATTCTGTGTGGAATAACAGGTTGGATTTTTTTTTCTCTCTTGTTCCTCAGCTTAATCAAGACATCTATGAAAGTAAACAGTCGCATACAGATTTTGAAAAGAAAACTCATTCAACCACTTGGATTTCTTTTTTTATCGTGGTTATGGGCCTTATCTCAACAAGTTGAGATGTTGTCTTTTTTTTTGAAGGAGCAGCTGTGATATCTGTGCTGACTTATTCTGAATGAACTCTGTTTCTCCTGTTTCTGAGCTGAATGAAAGTCTCCATGCAAGACAACAGCTGCACAGAGCTGCACACAGCTTTACACTTGAAAACTCATTCATACACATGAGCCTGAAGGAATAAAAATAGCAAAACAAAGATTCAAATGAAACTGACAATACACTAGGTCAGTGTACATTAAGCAACAGAATACGCACAGTGCCCCTCCCTCTCAGACCAACAGAGGTCTGTTATCAGTCATGGCGTGAAAAAATATTTTCTGCTCCTCCGGTGTTCATAAAGAGTTTTTTTTTTATATCTTTTTTCGTGTTCCCCAGTAAATTGAGTGTTATTCAAGCAGCAGAAGCAGCATCAGCAACGCCAGCAGCTGCAGAAGCACTTTAATTGGTTTGTAATCAGACTTACAAGTCTGTTTACAAACAACTTCAGACTTCAAAGCGTTTGAACGGCTTTGATCATCAGACCTAAAAGTTTCTTTACAAACAACTTCAGACTTCAAAGTTTTTGAAAATGTTTGAACACGCATTCCATCACTTTGATGTCTGTTTTCTTCAAGCAGCAGCATTTTTTATTGAGCAAATTGTATTCTGTGTGGAATAACAGGTTGGATTTTTTTTTCTCTCTTGTTCCTCAGCTGAATCAAGACATCTATGAAAGTAAACAGTCGCATACAGATTTTGAAAAGAAAACTCATTCAACCACTTGGATTTCTTTTTTTATTGTGGTTATGGGCCTTATCTCAACAAGTTGAGATGTTGTCTTTTTTTTTGAAGGAGCAGCTGTGATATCTGTGCTGACTTACTCTGAATGAACTCTGTTTCTTCTGTTTCTGAGCTGAATGAATGTCTCCATGCAAGACAACAGCTGCACAGAGCTGCACACAGCTTTGCACTTGAACACTCATTCATACACATGAGCCTGAAGGAATAAACATAGCAAAACAAAGATTCAAATGAAACTGACAATACACCAGGTCAGTGTACATTCAGCAACGGAATACGCACAGTGCCCCTCCCTCTCAGACCAACAGAGGTCTGTCATCAGTCATGGCGTGAAAAAATATTTTCTATCCTTCTGTGTTCATAAAGAGTTTTTTTTTAAATCTTTTTTAGTGTTCCCCAGTAAATTGAGTGTTATTCGAGCAGCAGAAGCAGCATCAGCAACGCCAGCAGCTGCAGAAGCACTTTAATTGGTTTGTAATCAGACTTACAAGTCTGTTTACAAACAACTTCAGACTTCAAAGCGTTTGAACGGCTTTGATCATCAGACCTAAAAGTCTTTTTACAAACAACTTCAGACTTCAAAGTTTTTGAAATTGTTTGAACACGCATTCCATCACTTTGATGTCTGTTTTCTTCAAGCAGCAGCATTTTTTATTGAGCAAATTGTATTCTGTGTGGAATAACAGGTTGGATTTTTTTTTTCTCTCTTGTTCCTCAGCTTAATCAAGACATCTATGAAAGTAAACAGTCGCATACAGATTTTGAAAAGAAAACTCATTCAACCACTTGGATTTCTTTTTTTATCGTGGTTATGGGCCTTATTTCAACAAGTTGAGATGTTGTCTTTTTTTTTGAAGGAGCAGCTGTGATATCTGTGCTGACTTATTCCGAATGAACTCTGTTTCTCCTGTTTCTGAGCAGAATGAAAGTCTCCATGCAAGACAACAGCTGCACAGAGCTGCACACAGCTTTACACTTGAACACTCATTCATACACATGAGCCTGAAGGAATAAAAATAGCAAAACAAAGATTCAAATGAAACTGACAATACACCAGGTCAGTGTACATTCAGCAACGGAATACGCACAGTGCCCCTCCCTCTCAGACCAACAGAGGTCTGTCATCAGTCATGGCGTGAAAAAATATTTTCTGCTCCTCCGGTGTTCATAAAGAGTTTTTTTTTATATCTTTTTTAGTGTTCCCCAGTAAATTGAGTGTTATTCAAGCAGCAGAAGCAGCATCAGCAACGCCAGCAGCTGCAGAAGAACTTTAATTGGTTTGTAATCAGACTTACAAGTCTGTTTACAAACAACTTCAGACTTCAAAGCGTTTGAACGGCTTTGATTATCAGACCTACAAGTCTGTTTACAAACAACTTCAGACTTCAAAGTTTTTGAAAATGTTTGCACACGCATTCCATCACTTTGATGTCTGTTTTCTTCAAGCAGCAGCATTTTTTATTGAGCAAATTGTATTCTGTGTGGAATAACAGCTTGGATTTTTTTTTCTCTCTTGTTCCTCAGCTGAATCAAGACATCTATGAAAGTAAACAGTCGCATACAGATTTTGAAAAGAAAACTCATTCAACCACTTGGATTTCTTTTTTTATTGTGGTTATGGGCCTTATCTCAACAAGTTGAGATGTTGTCTTTTTTTTTGAAGGAGCAGCTGTGATATCTGTGCTGACTTACTCTGAATGAACTCTGTTTCTCCTATTTCTGAGCTGAATGAAAGTCTCCATGCAAGACAACAGCTGCACAGAGCTGCACACAGCTTTGCACTTGAACACTCATTCATACACATGAGCCTGAAGGAATAAACATAGAAAAACAAAGATTCAAATGAAACTGACAATACACCAGGTCAGTGTACATTAAGCAACGGAATACGCACAGTGCCCCTCCCTCTCAGACCAACAGAGGTCTGTCATCAGTCATGGCGTGAAAAAATATTTTCTGCTCCTCCGGTGTTCATAAAGAGTTTTTTTTTATATCTTTTTTAGTGTTCCCCAGTAAATTGAGTGTTATTCAAGCAGCAGAAGCAGCATCAGCAACGCCAGCAGCTGCAGAAGCACTTTAATTGGTTTGTAATCAGACTTACAAGTCTGTTTACAAACAACTTCAGACTTCAAAGCGTTTAAACGGCTTTGATCATCAGACCTAAAAGTCTCTTTACAAACAACTTCAGACTTCAAAGTTTTTGAAAATGTTTGAACACGCATTCCATCACTTTGATGTCTGTTTTCTTCAAGCAGCAGCATTTTTTATTGAGCAAATTGTATTCTGTGTGGAATAACAGGTTGGATTTTTTTTTCTCTCTTGTTCCTCAGCTGAATCAAGACATCTATGAAAGTAAACAGTCGCATACAGATTTTGAAAAGAAAACTCATTCAACCACTTGGATTTCTTTTTTTATTGTGGTTATGGGCCTTATCTCAACAAGTTGAGATGTTGTCTTTTTTTTTGAAGGAGCATCTGTGATATCTGTGCTGACTTAGTCTGAAAGAACTCTGTTTCTCCTGTTTCTGAGCTGAATGAAAGTCTCCATGCAAGACAACAGCTGCACAGAGCTGCACACAGCTTTGCACTTGAACACTCATTCATACACATGAGCCTGAAGAAATAAACATAACAAAACAAAGATTCAAATGAAACTGACAATACACCAGGTCAGTGTACATTAAGCAACGGAATACGCAGAGTGCCCCTCCCTCTCAGACCAACAGAGAGTCGACTGTGTTCGATCGTCACCTGATATTCATCACACGGTCTGTGTCTCCACCCAGAGGCGTAATGGTGCCACTGCACATCACCAAACGCATTAGAACAAATCAACCATGCAAATGAATTGACACCACTGAAACAAGAGAGAAAATGTTTCATCAATAACTGGAATAATTTTATTAAAAAAAAAACAACAAAAAGATGTCAAAAATTATCTGCTTTAAACAGTGTGTGTGGGGGGAGTGGGGGCACTGAATTAGTGAATTCAGGAATTTGTGAAAGAAAACAAGTGACAAATACACCAGGTCAGTGTACATTAAGCAACGGAATACGCACAGTGCCCCTCCCTCTCAGACCAACAGAGGTCTGTCATCAGTCATGGCGTGAAAAAATATTTTCTGCTCCTCCTGTGTTCATAAAGAGTTTTTTTTTAAATCTTTTTTAGTGTTCCCCAGTAAATTGAGTGTTATTCAAGCAGCAGAAGCAGCATCAGCAACGCCAGCAGCTGCAGAAGCACTTTAATTGGTTTGTAATCAGACTTACAAGTCTGTTTACAAACAACTTCAGACTTCAAAGCGTTTGAACGGCTTTGATTATCAGACCTACAAGTCTGTTTACAAACAACTTCAGACTTCAAAGTTTTTGAAAATGTTTGAACACGCATTCCATCACTTTGATGTCTGTTTTCTTCAAGCAGCAGCATTTTTTATTGAGCAAATTGTATTCTGTGTGGAATAACAGGTTGGATTTTTTTTTCTCTCTTGTTCCTCAGCTTAATCAAGACATCTATGAAAGTAAACAGTCGCATACAGATTTTGAAAAGAAAACTCATTCAACCACTTGGATTTCTTTTTTTATTGTGGTTATGGGCCTTATCTCAACAAGTTGAGATGTTGTCTTTTTTTTTGAAGGAGCAGCTGTGATATCTGTGCTGACTTACTCTGAATGAACTCTGTTTCTTCTGTTTCTGAGCTGAATGAATGTCTCCATGCAAGACAACAGCTGCACAGAGCTGCACACAGCTTTGCACTTGAACACTCATTCATACACATGAGCCTGAAGGAATAAACATAGCAAAACAAAAATTCAAATGAAACTGACAATACACCAGGTCAGTGTACATTCAGCAACGGAATACGCACAGTGCTCCTCCCTCTCAGACCAACAGAGGTCTGTCATCAGTCATGGCGTGAAAAAATATTTTCTGCTCCTCCGGTGTTCATTAAGAGTTTTTTTTTATATCTTTTTTTGTGTTCCCCAGTAAATTGAGTGTTATTCGAGCAGCAGAAGCAGCATCAGCAACGCCAGCAGCTGCAGAAGCACTTTAATTGGTTTGTAATCAGACTTACAAGTCTGTTTACAAACAACTTCAGACTTCAAAGCGTTTGAACGGCTTTGATCATCAGACCTAAAAGTCTGTTTACAAACAACTTCAGACTTCAAAGTTTTTGAAAATGTTTGAACACGCATTCCATCACTTTGATGTCTGTTTTCTTCAAGCAGCAGCATTTTTTATTGAGCAAATTGTATTCTGTGTGGAATAACAGGTTGGATTTTTTTTTTCTCTCTTGTTCCTCAGCTGAATCAAGACATCTATGAAAGTAAACAGTCGCATACAGATTTTGAAAAGAAAACTCATTCAACCACTTGGATTTCTTTTTTTATTGTGGTTATGGGCCTTATCTCAACAAGTTGAGATGTTGTCTTTTTTTTTGAAGGAGCAGCTGTGATATCTGTGCTGACTTACTCTGAATGAACTCTGTTTCTTCTGTTTCTGAGCTGAATGAATGTCTCCATGCAAGACAACAGCTGCACAGAGCTGCACACAGCTTTGCACTTGAACACTCATTCATACACATGAGCCTGAAGGAATAAACATAGCAAAACAAAGATTCAAATGAAACTGACAATACACCAGGTCAGTGTACATTCAGCAACGGAATAGGCACAGTGCCCCTCCCTCTCAGACCAACAGAGGTCTGTCATCAGTCATGGCGTGAAAAAATATTTTCTGCTCCTCCCGTGTTCATAAAGAGTTTTTTTTTATATCTTTTTTAATGTTTCCCAGTAAATTGAGTGTTATC
The DNA here is from genome assembly GCF_046127955.1 of Nelusetta ayraudi. Lineage (NCBI taxonomy): Eukaryota > Metazoa > Chordata > Actinopteri > Tetraodontiformes > Monacanthidae > Nelusetta > Nelusetta ayraudi. The sequence continues at coordinate 17,245 of NW_027466293.1, read as the reverse complement.
CGAGCAGCAGAAGCAGCATCAGCAACGCCAGCAGCTGCAGAAGCACTTTAATTGGTTTGTAATCAGACTTACAAGTCTGTTTACAAACAACTTCAGACTTCAAAGCGTTTGAACGGCTTTGATCATCAGACCTAAAAGTCTGTTTACAAACAACTTCAGACTTCAAAGTTTTTGAAAATGTTTGAACACGCATTCCATCACTTTGATGTCTGTTTTCTTCAAGCAGCAGCATTTTTTATTGAGCAAATTGTATTCTGTGTGGAATAACAGGTTGGATTTTTTTTTTCTCTCTTGTTCCTCAGCTGAATCAAGACATCTATGAAAGTAAACAGTCGCATACAGATTTTGAAAAGAAAACTCATTCAACCACTTGGATTTCTTTTTTTATTGTGGTTATGGGCCTTATCTCAACAAGTTGAGATGTTGTCTTTTTTTTTGAAGGAGCAGCTGTGATATCTGTGCTGACTTACTCTGAATGAACTCTGTTTCTTCTGTTTCTGAGCTGAATGAATGTCTCCATGCAAGACAACAGCTGCACAGAGCTGCACACAGCTTTGCACTTGAACACTCATTCATACACATGAGCCTGAAGGAATAAACATAGCAAAACAAAGATTCAAATGAAACTGACAATACACCAGGTCAGTGTACATTCAGCAACGGAATAGGCACAGTGCCCCTCCCTCTCAGACCAACAGAGGTCTGTCATCAGTCATGGCGTGAAAAAATATTTTCTGCTCCTCCCGTGTTCATAAAGAGTTTTTTTTTATATCTTTTTTAATGTTTCCCAGTAAATTGAGTGTTATCCGAGCAGCAGAAGCAGCATCAGCAACGCCAGCAGCTGCAGAAGCACTTTAATTGGTTTGTAATCAGACTTACAAGTCTGTTTACAAACAACTTCAGACTTCAAAGCGTTTGAACGGCTTTGATCATCAGACCTAAAAGTCTCTTTACAAACAACTTCAGACTTCAAAGTTTTTGAAAATGTTTGAACACGCATTCCATCACTTTGATGTCTGTTTTCTTCAAGCAGCAGCATTTTTTATTGAGCAAATTGTATTCTGTGTGGAATAACAGGTTGGATTTTTTTTTCTCTCTTTTCCTCTGCTGAATCAAGACATCTATGAAAGGAAACAGTCGCATACAGATTTTGAAAAGAAAACTCATTCAACCACTTGGATTTCTTTTTTTATTATGGTTATGGGCCTTATCTCAACAAGTTGAGATGTTGTCCTTTTTTTTGAAGGAGCAGCTGTGATATCTGTGCTGACTTACTCTGAAAGAACTCTGTTTCTCCTGTTTCTGAGCTGAATGAAAGTCTCCATGCAAGACAACAGCTGCACAGAGCTGCACACAGCTTTACACTTGAACACTCATTCATACACATGAGCCTGAAGGAATAAAAATAGCAAAACAAAGATTCAAATGAAACTGACAATACACCAGGTCAGTGTACATTCAGCAACGGAATACGCACAGTGCCCCTCCCTCTCAGACCAACAGAGGTCTGTCATCAGTCATGGCGTGAAAAAATATTTTCTGCTCCTCCGGTGTTCATAAAGAGTTTTTTTTTATATCTTTTTTAGTGTTCCCCAGTAAATTGAGTGTTATTCAAGCAGCAGAAGCAGCATCAGCAACGCCAGCAACTGCAGAAGAACTTTAATTGGTTTGTAATCAGACTTACAAGTCTGTTTACAAACAACTTCAGACTTCAAAGCGTTTGAACGGCTTTGATTATCAGACCTACAAGTCTGTTTACAAACAACTTCAGACTTCAAAGTTTTTGAAAATGTTTGAACACGCATTCCATCACTTTGATGTCTGTTTTCTTCAAGCAGCAGCATTTTTTATTGAGCAAATTGTATTCTGTGTGGAATAACAGGTTGGATTTTTTTTTCTCTCTTGTTCCTCAGCTTAATCAAGACATCTATGAAAGTAAACAGTCGCATACAGATTTTGAAAAGAAAACTCATTCAACCACTTGGATTTCTTTTTTTATTGTGGTTATGGGCCTTATCTCAACAAGTTGAGATGTTGTCTTTTTTTTTGAAGGAGCAGCTGTGATATCTGTGCTGACTTACTCTGAATGAACTCTGTTTCTTCTGTTTCTGAGCTGAATGAATGTCTCCATGCAAGACAACAGCTGCACAGAGCTGCACACAGCTTTGCACTTGAACACTCATTCATACACATGAGCCTGAAGGAATAAACATAGCAAAACAAAGATTCAAATGAAACTGACAATACACCAGGTCAGTGTACATTCAGCAACGGAATACGCACAGTGCTCCTCCCTCTCAGACCAACAGAGGTCTGTCATCAGTCATGGCGTGAAAAAATATTTTCTGCTCCTCCGGTGTTCATTAAGAGTTTTTTTTTATATCTTTTTTTGTGTTCCCCAGTAAATTGAGTGTTATTCGAGCAGCAGAAGCAGCATCAGCAACGCCAGCAGCTGCAGAAGCACTTTAATTGGTTTGTAATCAGACTTACAAGTCTGTTTACAAACAACTTCAGACTTCAAAGCGTTTGAACGGCTTTGATCATCAGACCTAAAAGTCTGTTTACAAACAACTTCAGACTTCAAAGTTTTTGAAAATGTTTGAACACGCATTCCATCACTTTGATGTCTGTTTTCTTCAAGCAGCAGCATTTTTTATTGAGCAAATTGTATTCTGTGTGGAATAACAGGTTGGATTTTTTTTTTCTCTCTTGTTCCTCAGCTGAATCAAGACATCTATGAAAGTAAACAGTCGCATACAGATTTTGAAAAGAAAACTCATTCAACCACTTGGATTTCTTTTTTTATTGTGGTTATGGGCCTTATCTCAACAAGTTGAGATGTTGTCTTTTTTTTTGAAGGAGCAGCTGTGATATCTGTGCTGACTTACTCTGAATGAACTCTGTTTCTTCTGTTTCTGAGCTGAATGAATGTCTCCATGCAAGACAACAGCTGCACAGAGCTGCACACAGCTTTGCACTTGAACACTCATTCATCCACATGAGCCTGAAGGAATAAACATAGCAAAACAAAGATTCAAATGAAACTGACAATACACCAGGTCAGTGTACATTCAGCAACGGAATAGGCACAGTGCCCCTCCCTCTCAGACCAACAGAGGTCTGTCATCAGTCATGGCGTGAAAAAATATTTTCTGCTCCTCCCGTGTTCATAAAGAGTTTTTTTATATATCTTTTTTAATGTTTCCCAGTAAATTGAGTGTTATCCGAGCAGCAGAAGCAGCATCAGCAACGCCAGCAGCTGCAGAAGCACTTTAATTGGTTTGTAATCAGACTTACAAGTCTGTTTACAAACAACTTCAGACTTCAAAGCGTTTGAACGGCTTTGATCATCAGACCTAAAAGTCTGTTTACAAACAACTTCAGACTTCAAAGTTTTTGAAAATGTTTGAACACGCATTCCATCACTTTGATGTCTGTTTTCTTCAAGCAGCAGCATTTTTTATTGAGCAAATTGTATTCTGTGTGGAATAACAGGTTGGATTTTTTTTTTCTCTCTTGTTCCTCAGCTGAATCAAGACATCTATGAAAGTAAACAGTCGCATACAGATTTTGAAAAGAAAACTCATTCAACCACTTGGATTTCTTTTTTTATTGTGGTTATGGGCCTTATCTCAACAAGTTGAGATGTTGTCTTTTTTTTTGAAGGAGCAGCTGTGATATCTGTGCTGACTTACTCTGAATGAACTCTGTTTCTTCTGTTTCTGAGCTGAATGAATGTCTCCATGCAAGACAACAGCTGCACAGAGCTGCACACAGCTTTGCACTTGAACACTCATTCATACACATGAGCCTGAAGGAATAAACATAGCAAAACAAAGATTCAAATGAAACTGACAATACACCAGGTCAGTGTACATTCAGCAACGGAATAGGCACAGTGCCCCTCCCTCTCAGACCAACAGAGGTCTGTCATCAGTCATGGCGTGAAAAAATATTTTCTGCTCCTCCCGTGTTCATAAAGAGTTTTTTTTTATATCTTTTTTAATGTTTCCCAGTAAATTGAGTGTTATCCGAGCAGCAGAAGCAGCATCAGCAACGCCAGCAGCTGCAGAAGCACTTTAATTGGTTTGTAATCAGACTTACAAGTCTGTTTACAAACAACTTCAGACTTCAAAGCGTTTGAACGGCTTTGATCATCAGACCTAAAAGTCTGTTTACAAACAACTTCAGACTTCAAAGTTTTTGAAAATGTTTGAACACGCATTCCATCACTTTGATGTCTGTTTTCTTCAAGCAGCAGCATTTTTTATTGAGCAAATTGTATTCTGTGTGGAATAACAGGTTGGATTTTTTTTTCTCTCTTTTCCTCTGCTGAATCAAGACATCTATGAAAGTAAACAGTCGCATACAGATTTTGAAAAGAAAACTCATTCAACCACTTGGATTTCTTTTTTTATTATGGTTATGGGCCTTATCTCAACAAGTTGAGATGTTGTCCTTTTTTTTGAAGGAGCAGCTGTGATATCTGTGCTGACTTACTCTGAAAGAACTCTGTTTCTCCTGTTTCTGAGCTGAATGAAAGTCTCCATGCAAGACAACAGCTGCACAGAGCTGCACACAGCTTTACACTTGAACACTCATTCATACACATGAGCCTGAAGGAATAAAAATAGCAAAACAAAGATTCAAATGAAACTGACAATACACCAGGTCAGTGTACATTCAGCAACGGAATACGCACAGTGCCCCTCCCTCTCAGACCAACAGAGGTCTGTCATCAGTCATGGCGTGAAAAAATATTTTCTGCTCCTCCGGTGTTCATAAAGAGTTTTTTTTTATATCTTTTTTAGTGTTCCCCAGTAAATTGAGTGTTATTCAAGCAGCAGAAGCAGCATCAGCAACGCCAGCAACTGCAGAAGAACTTTAATTGGTTTGTAATCAGACTTACAAGTCTGTTTACAAACAACTTCAGACTTCAAAGCGTTTGAACGGCTTTGATTATCAGACCTACAAGTCTGTTTACAAACAACTTCAGACTTCAAAGTTTTTGAAAATGTTTGCACACGCATTCCATCACTTTGATGTCTGTTTTCTTCAAGCAGCAGCATTTTTTATTGAGCAAATTGTATTCTGTGTGGAATAACAGCTTGGATTTTTTTTTCTCTCTTGTTCCTCAGCTTAATCAAGACATCTATGAAAGTAAACAGTCGCATACAGATTTTGAAAAGAAAACTCATTCAACCACTTGGATTTCTTTTTTTATTGTGGTTATGGGCCTTATCTCAACAAGTTGAGATGTTGTCTTTTTTTTTGAAGGAGCAGCTGTGATATCTGTGCTGACTTACTCTGAATGAACTCTGTTTCTCCTGTTTCTGAGCTGAATGAAAGTCTCCATGCAAGACAACAGCTGCACAGAGCTGCACACAGCTTTGCACTTGAACACTCATTCATACACATGAGCCTGAAGGAATAAACATAGCAAAACAAAGATTCAAATGAAACTGACAATACACCAGGTCAGTGTACATTAAGCAACGGAATACGCACAGTGCCCCTCCCTCTCAGACCAACAGAGGTCTGTCATCAGTCATGGCGTGAAAAAATATTTTCTGCTCCTCCTCTGTTCATAAAGAGTTTTTTTTATATCTTTTTTAGTGTTCCCCAGTAAATTGAGTGTTATTCAAGCAGCAGAAGCAGCATCAGCAACGCCAAGAGCTGCAGAAGCACTTTAATTGGTTTGTAATCAGACTTACAAGTCTGTTTACAAACAACTTCAGACTTCAAAGCGTTTGAACGGCTTTGATCATCAGACCTACAAGTCTCTTTACAAACAACTTCAGACTTCAAAGTTTTTGAAAATGTTTGAACACGCATTCCATCACTTTGATGTCTGTTTTCTTCAAGCAGCAGCATTTTTTATTGAGCAAATTGTATTCTGTGTGGAATAACAGGTTGGATTTTTTTTTCTCTCTTGTTCCTCAGCTTAATCAAGACATCTATGAAAGTAAACAGTCGCATACAGATTTTGAAAAGAAAACTCATTCAACCACTTGGATTTCTTTTTTTATTGTGGTTATGGGCCTTATCTCAACAAGTTGAGATGTTGTCTTTTTTTTTGAAGGAGCATCTGTGATATCTGTGCTGACTTACTCTGAAAGAACTCTGTTTCTCCTGTTTCTGAGCTGAATGACAGTCTCCATGCAAAGACAACACCTGCACAGAGCTGCACACAGCTTTACACTTGAACACTCATTCATACACATGAGCCTGAAGGAATAAAAATAGCAAAACAAAGATTCAAATGAAACTGACAATACACCAGGTCAGTGTACATTAAGCAACAGAATACGCACAGTGCCCCTCCCTCTCAGACCAACAGAGGTCTGTCATCAGTCATGACGTGAAAAAATATTTTCTATCCTTCTGTGTTCATAAAGAGTTTTTTTTTATATCTTTTTTAGTGTTCCCCAGTAAATTGAGTGTTATTCGAGCAGCAGAAGCAGCATCAGCAACGCCAGCAGCTTCAGAAGCACTTTAATTGGTTTGTAATCAGACTTACAAGTCTGTTTACAAACAACTTCAGACTTCAAAGCGTTTGAACGGCTTTGATCATCAGACCTAAAAGTCTCTTTACAAACAACTTCAGACTTCAAAGTTTTTGAAAATGTTTGAACACGCATTCCATCACTTTGATGTCTGTTTTCTTCAAGCAGCAGCATTTTTTATTGAGCAAATTGTATTCTGTGTGGAATAACAGGTTGGATTTTTTTTTTCTCTCTTGTTCCTCAGCTTAATCAAGACATCTATGAAAGTAAACAGTCGCATACAGATTTTGAAAAGAAAACTCATTCAACCACTTGGATTTCTTTTTTTATTGTGGTTATGGGCCTTATCTCAACAAGTTGAGATGTTGTCTTTTTTTTTGAAGGAGCAGCTGTGATATCTGTGCTGACTTATTCTGAATGAACTCTGTTTCTCCTGTTTCTGAGCTGAATGAAAGTCTCCATGCAAGACAACAGCTGCACAGAACTGCACACAGCTTTGCACTTGAACACTAATTCATACAAATGAGCCTGAAGGAATAAAAATAGCAAAACAAAGCTTCAAATGAAACTGACAATACACCAGGTCAGTGTACATTAAGCAACGGAATACGCACAGTGCCCCTCCCTCTCAGACCAACAGAGGTCTGTCATCAGTCATGACGTGAAAAAATATTTTCTATCCTTCTGTGTTCATAAAGAGTTTTTTTTTATATCTTTTTTAGTGTTCCCCAGTAAATTGAGTGTTATTCGAGCAGCAGAAGCAGCATCAGCAACGCCAGCAGCTTCAGAAGCACTTTAATTGGTTTGTAATCAGACTTACAAGTCTGTTTACAAACAACTTCAGATTTCAAAGCGTTTGAACGGCTTTGATCATCAGACCTACAAGTCTGTTTACAAACAACTTCAGACTTCAAAGTTTTTGAAAATGTTTGAACACGCATTCCATCACTTTGATGTCTGTTTTCTTCAAGCAGCAGCATTTTTTATTGAGCAAATTGTATTCTGTGTGGAATAACAGGTTGGATTTTTTTTTCTCTCTTGTTCCTCAGCTTAATCAAGACATCTATGAAAGTAAACAGTCGCATACAGATTTTGAAAAGAAAACTCATTCAACCACTTGGATTTCTTTTTTTATTGTGGTTATGGGCCTTATCTCAACAAGTTGAGATGTTGTCTTTTTTTTTGAAGGAGCATCTGTGATATCTGTGCTGACTTACTCTGAAAAAACTCTGTTTCTCCTGTTTCTGAGCTTAATGACAGTCTCCATGCAAAGACAACACCTGCACAGAGCTGCACACAGCTTTACACTTGAACACTCATTCATACACATGAGCCTGAAGGAATAAAAATAGCAAAACAAAGATTCAAATGAAACTGACAATACACCAGGTCAGTGTACATTAAGCAACAGAATACGCACAGTGCCCCTCCCTCTCAGACCAACAGAGGTCTGTCATCAGTCATGACGTGAAAAAATATTTTCTATCCTTCTGTGTTCATAAAGAGTTTTTTTTTATATCTTTTTTAGTGTTCCCCAGTAAATTGAGTGTTATTCGAGCAGCAGAAGCAGCATCAGCAACGCCAGCAGCTTCAGAAGCACTTTAATTGGTTTGTAATCAGACTTACAAGTCTGTTTACAAACAACTTCAGACTTCAAAGCGTTTGAACGGCTTTGATCATCAGACCTAAAAGTCTCTTTACAAACAACTTCAGACTTCAAAGTTTTTGAAAATGTTTGAACACGCATTCCATCACTTTGATGTCTGTTTTCTTCAAGCAGCAGCATTTTTTATTGAGCAAATTGTATTCTGTGTGGAATAACAGGTTGGATTTTTTTTTTCTCTCTTGTTCCTCAGCTTAATCAAGACATCTATGAAAGTAAACAGTCGCATACAGATTTTGAAAAGAAAACTCATTCAACCACTTGGATTTCTTTTTTTATTGTGGTTATGGGCCTTATCTCAACAAGTTGAGATGTTGTCTTTTTTTTTGAAGGAGCAGCTGTGATATCTGTGCTGACTTATTCTGAATGAACTCTGTTTCTCCTGTTTCTGAGCTGAATGAAAGTCTCCATGCAAGACAACAGCTGCACAGAACTGCACACAGCTTTGCACTTGAACACTAATTCATACAAATGAGCCTGAAGGAATAAAAATAGCAAAACAAAGCTTCAAATGAAACTGACAATACACCAGGTCAGTGTACATTAAGCAACGGAATACGCAGAGTGCCCCTCCCTCTCAGACCAACAGAGGTCTGTCATCAGTCATGACGTGAAAAAATATTTTCTATCCTTCTGTGTTCATAAAGAGTTTTTTTTTATATCTTTTTTAGTGTTCCCCAGTAAATTGAGTGTTATTCGAGCAGCAGAAGCAGCATCAGCAACGCCAGCAGCTTCAGAAGCACTTTAATTGGTTTGTAATCAGACTTACAAGTCTGTTTACAAACAACTTCAGATTTCAAAGCGTTTGAACGGCTTTGATCATCAGACCTACAAGTCTGTTTACAAACAACTTCAGACTTCAAAGTTTTTGAAAATGTTTGAACACGCATTCCATCACTTTGATGTCTGTTTTCTTCAAGCAGCAGCATTTTTTATTGAGCAAATTGTATTCTGTGTGGAATAACAGGTTGGATTTTTTTTTCTCTCTTGTTCCTCAGCTTAATCAAGACATCTATGAAAGTAAACAGTCGCATACAGATTTTGAAAAGAAAACTCATTCAACCACTTGGATTTCTTTTTTTATTGTGGTTATGGGCCTTATCTCAACAAGTTGAGATGTTGTCTTTTTTTTTGAAGGAGCATCTGTGATATCTGTGCTGACTTACTCTGAAAAAACTCTGTTTCTCCTGTTTCTGAGCTTAATGACAGTCTCCATGCAAAGACAACACCTGCACAGAGCTGCACACAGCTTTACACTTGAACACTCATTCATACACATGAGCCTGAAGGAATAAAAATAGCAAAACAAAGATTCAAATGAAACTGACAATACACCAGGTCAGTGTACATTAAGCAACAGAATACGCACAGTGCCCCTCCCTCTCAGACCAACAGAGGTCTGTCATCAGTCATGACGTGAAAAAATATTTTCTATCCTTCTGTGTTCATAAAGAGTTTTTTTTTATATCTTTTTTAGTGTTCCCCAGTAAATTGAGTGTTATTCGAGCAGCAGAAGCAGCATCAGCAACGCCAGCAGCTTCAGAAGCACTTTAATTGGTTTGTAATCAGACTTACAAGTCTGTTTACAAACAACTTCAGACTTCAAAGCGTTTGAACGGCTTTGATCATCAGACCTAAAAGTCTCTTTACAAACAACTTCAGACTTCAAAGTTTTTGAAAATGTTTGAACACGCATTCCATCACTTTGATGTCTGTTTTCTTCAAGCAGCAGCATTTTTTATTGAGCAAATTGTATTCTGTGTGGAATAACAGGTTGGATTTTTTTTTTCTCTCTTGTTCCTCAGCTTAATCAAGACATCTATGAAAGTAAACAGTCGCATACAGATTTTGAAAAGAAAACTCATTCAACCACTTGGATTTCTTTTTTTATTGTGGTTATGGGCCTTATCTCAACAAGTTGAGATGTTGTCTTTTTTTTTGAAGGAGCAGCTGTGATATCTGTGCTGACTTATTCTGAATGAACTCTGTTTCTCCTGTTTCTGAGCTGAATGAAAGTCTCCATGCAAGACAACAGCTGCACAGAACTGCACACAGCTTTGCACTTGAACACTAATTCATACAAATGAGCCTGAAGGAATAAAAATAGCAAAACAAAGCTTCAAATGAAACTGACAATACACCAGGTCAGTGTACATTAAGCAACGGAATACGCAGAGTGCCCCTCCCTCTCAGACCAACAGAGGTCTGTCATCAGTCATGACGTGAAAAAATATTTTCTATCCTTCTGTGTTCATAAAGAGTTTTTTTTTATATCTTTTTTAGTGTTCCCCAGTAAATTGAGTGTTATTCGAGCAGCAGAAGCAGCATCAGCAACGCCAGCAGCTTCAGAAGCACTTTAATTGGTTTGTAATCAGACTTACAAGTCTGTTTACAAACAACTTCAGATTTCAAAGCGTTTGAACGGCTTTGATCATCAGACCTACAAGTCTCTTTACAAACAACTTCAGACTTCAAAGTTTTTGAAAATGTTTGAACACGTATTCCATCACTTTGATGTCTGTTTTCTTCAAGCAGCAGCATTTTTTATTGAGCAAATTGTATTCTGTGTGGAATAACAGGTTGGATTTTTTTTTCTCTCTTGTTCCTCAGCTTAATCAAGACATCTATGAAAGTAAACAGTCGCATACAGATTTTGAAAAGAAAACTCATTCAACCACTTGGATTTCTTTTTTTATTGTGGTTATGGGCCTTATCTCAACAAGTTGAGATGTTGTCTTTTTTTTTGAAGGAGCATCTGTGATATCTGTGCTGACTTACTCTGAAAGAACTCTGTTTCTCCTGTTTCTGAGCTTAATGACAGTCTCCATGCAAAGACAACACCTGCACAGAGCTGCACACAGCTTTACACTTGAACACTCATTCATACACATGAGCCTGAAGGAATAAAAATAGCAAAACAAAGATTCAAATGAAACTGACAATACACCAGGTCAGTGTACATTAAGCAACAGAATACGCACAGTGCCCCTCCCTCTCAGACCAACAGAGGTCTGTCATCAGTCATGACGTGAAAAAATATTTTCTATCCTTCTGTGTTCATAAAGAGTTTTTTTTTATATCTTTTTTAGTGTTCCCCAGTAAATTGAGTGTTATTCGAGCAGCAGAAGCAGCATCAGCAACGCCAGCAGCTTCAGAAGCACTTTAATTGGTTTGTAATCAGACTTACAAGTCTGTTTACAAACAAAACTTCAGACTTCAAAGCGTTTGAACGGCTTTGATCATCAGACCTACAAGTCTCTTTACAAACAACTTCAGACTTCAAAGTTTTTGAAAATGTTTGAACACGCATTCCATCACTTTGATGTCTGTTTTCTTCAAGCAGCAGCATTTTTTATTGAGCAAATTGTATTCTGTGTGGAATAACAGGTTGGATTTTTTTTTCTCTCTCTTGTTCCTCAGCTTAATCAAGACATCTATGAAAGTAAACAGTCGCATACAGATTTTGAAAAGAAAACTCATTCAACCACTTGGATTTCTTTTTTTATTGTGGTTATGGGCCTTATCTCAACAAGTTGAGATGTTGTCTTTTTTTTTGAAGGAGCATCTGTGATATCTGTGCTGACTTAGTCTGAAAGAACTCTGTTTCTCCTGTTTCTGAGCTGAATGAAAGTCTCAATGCAAGACAACAGCTGCACAGAGCTGCACACAGCTTTGCACTTGAACACTCATTCATACACATGAGCCTGAAGGAATAAACATAGCAAAACAAAGATTCAAATGAAACTGACAATACACCAGGTCAGTGTACATTAAGCAACGGAATACGCACAGTGCCCCTCCCTCTCAGACCAACAGAGGTCTGTCATCAGTCATGGCGTGAAAAAATATTTTCTGCTCCTTCTGTGTTCATAAAGAGTTTTTTTTTATATCTTTTTTAGTGTTCCCCAGTAAATTGAGTGTTATTCAAGCAGCAGAAGCAGCATCAGCAACGCCAGCAGCTGCAGAAGCACTTTAATTGGTTTGTAATCAGACTTACAAGTCTGTTTACAAACAAAACTTCAGACTTCAAAGCGTTTGAACGGCTTTGATCATCAGACCTAAAAGTCTCTTTACAAACAACTTCAGACTTCAAAGTTTTTGAAAATGTTTGAACACGCATTCCATCACTTTGATGTCTGTTTTCTTCAAGCAGCAGCATTTTTTATTGAGCAAATTGTATTCTGTGTGGAATAACAGGTTGGATTTTTTTTTCTCTCTTGTTCCTCAGCTGAATCAAGACATCTATGAAAGTAAACAGTCGCATACAGATTTTGAAAAGAAAACTCATTCAACCACTTGGATTTCTTTTTTTATTGTGGTTATGGGCCTTATCTCAACAAGTTGAGATGTTGTCTTTTTTTTTGAAGGAGCAGCTGTGATATCTGTGCTGACTTACTCTGAATGAACTCTGTTTCTCCTGTTTCTGAGCTGAATGAAAGTCTCCATGCAAGACAACAGCTGCACAGAGCTGCACACAGCTTTACACTTGAACACTCATTCATACACATGAGCCTGAAGGAATAAACATAGCAAAACAAAGATTCAAATGAAACTGACAATACACCAGGTCAGTGTACATTCAGCAACGGAATAGGCACAGTGCCCCTCCCTCTCAGACCAACAGAGGTCTGTCATCAGTCATGGCGTGAAAAAATATTTTCTGCTCCTCCTGTGTTCATAAAGAGTTTTTTTTTATATCTTTTTTAGTGTTCCCCAGTAAATTGAGTGTTATTCAAGCAGCAGAAGCAGCATCAGCAACGCCAGCAGCTGCAGAAGCACTTTAATTGGTTTGTAATCAGACTTACAAGTCTGTTTACAAACATCTTCAGACTTCAAAGCGTTTGAACGGCTTTGATCATCAGACCTAAAAGTCTCTTTACAAACAACTTCAGACTTCAAAGTTTTTGAAAATGTTTGAACACGCATTCCATTACTTTGATGTCTGTTTTCTTCAAGCAGCAGCATTTTTTATTGAGCAAATTGTATTCTGTGTGGAATAACAGGTTGGATTTTTTTTTCTCTCTTGTTCCTGAGCTGAATCAAGACATCTATGAAAGTAAACAGTCGCATACAGATTTTGAAAAGAAAACTCATTCAACCACTTGGATTTCTTTTTTTATTGTGGTTATGGGCCTTACCTCAACAAGTTGAGATGTTGTCTTTTTTTTTGGAGGAGCAGCTGTGATATCTGTGCTGACTTATTCTGAATGAACTCTGTTTCTCCTGTTTCTGAGCTGAATGAAAGTCTCCATGCAAGACAACAGCTGCACAGAACTGCACACAGCTTTGCACTTGAACACTAATTCATACAAATGAGCCTGAAGGAATAAAAATAGCAAAACAAAGCTTCAAATGATACTGACAATACACCAGGTCAGTGTACATTAAGCAACGGAATACGCACAGTGCCCCTCCCTCTCAGACCAACAGAGGTCTGTCATCAGTCATGGCGTGAAAAAATATTTTCTGCTCCTCCTGTGTTCATAAAGAGTTTTTTTTTTTATATCTTTTTTAGTGTTCCCCAGTAAATTGAGTGTTATTCAAGCAGCAGAAGCAGCATCAGCAACGCCAGCAGCTGCAGAAGCACTTTAATTGGTTTGTAATCAGACTTACAAGTCTGTTTACAAACAACTTCAGACTTCAAAGTGTTTGAACGGCTTTGATCATCAGACCTAACAGTCTGTTTACAAACAACTTCAGACTTCAAAGTTTTTAAAAATGTTTGCACACGCATTCCATCACTTTGATGTCTGTTTTCTTCAAACAGCAGCATTTTTTTTATTGAGCAAATTGTATTCTGTGTGGAATAACAGGTTGGATTTTTTTTTTCTCTCTTGTTCCTGAGCTGAATCAAGACATCTATGAAAGTAAACAGTCGCATACAGATTTTGAAAAGAAAACTCATTCAACCACTTGGATTTCTTTTTTTATTGTGGTTATGGGCCTTATCTCAACAAGTTGAGATGTTGTCTTTTTTTTTGAAGGAGCAGCTGTTATATCTGTGCTGACTTACTCTGAAAGAACTCTGTTTCTCCTGTTTCTGAGCTGAATGAAAGTCTCCATGCAAGACAACAGCTGCACACAGCTGCACACAGCTTTACACTTGAACACTCATTCATACACATGAGCCTGAAGGAATAAACATAGCAAAACAAAGATTCAAATTAAACTGACAATACACCAGGTCAGTGTACATTAAGCAATGGAATACACACAGTGCCCCTCCCTCTCAGACCAACAGTGGTCTGTCATCAGTCATGGCATAAAAAAAATATTTTCTGCTCCTCCTGTGTTCATAAAGAGTTTTTTTTTTATATCTTTTTTAGTGTTCCCCAGTAAATTGAGTGTTATTCAAGAAGCAGAAGCAGCATCAGCAACGCCAGCAGCTGCAGAAGGGTTAGGGTAAGGGTAAGGGTTAGAGTTAGGGTTAGGTGAAGACAAAATGGACCCTGTACATGGTAAGCCATGGTTAGGAAAGGCACGGTCCTTCCGGGAGCCATGCCAGGCCTAGGCTCCCCGCCCTTTGGTTTTTCCCACCACCCGAAGGTGGTGGGGGATGCAAAAATTGGACATAAATGCCGTGAAAAATGAAGATCGGGTCGTGGCGCAACGTTTCGACCAGTTGAGGTCTTCCTCAGGCGCTCACCGGTCTTGGGGCTTGGAGCAGACTGCCGATTGTGGCATATTGACTGCTCTTTGGGGCTGTGGCAGCTCCCTCTCTCGCCTCCATTCTTCCGTCCTCACACTTCATCCCTCTCGCTCTGCTTTTCGCTTGTTCTGTTCTTTGTTGTTTTTCGCTCATGTGCGTTTTTCTTATGTACCCTTGTATGTCCTTTGTAATTATCAATTTAGATTTTATTAAATTCCCTTGTTTTTATCCCAATTTGTCCCATCACTAATTGTTATGTAGTACTTATGTGTTGTATTTTATGTTTTGTATTTGTGTGCCAATTATGCCTAATTATGTGTTATTTATTTCTCCCACAGGTTGCAGTTTATCGTCGTGCCCAGGACGGAGTCGGATTGGGAAGTATTAGGTAGGTTTAATTTGTTTTATAATTTGTTGTTGTATATTAATTTGTTTAATTTTTCTTCCCCCAGGTTGCAGTTTTACGTCGTGCCCAGGACGAAGCCGGTTTGGTAGGTAAGGTAAGTAATTTAGTCCCTTTGTCTTTCTCTTTCCTCTTTCCTTTTCTCTTCCTGTCGTCCGTTTCCTTTCCGTTTCCTCTTGACCTTTGACCTTTCCTCCTCCTCCTTCCTTTTTCCTTCAGCGTCAGAGGGGAGTGGTTAGGTTTAGGGTTCAGGAATTGGGCGGGGATTAGGGTTAGGGTTAGGATTAGGGTTAGGGTTAGGGTTAGGGTAAGGGTTAGGGTTAGGGTAGGGTTAGGGTTAGGGTTAGGGTAAGGGTTAGGGTAAGGGTTTAGGGTTAGGGTTAGGGTTAGGGTAAGGGTTAGGGTTAGGTTAAGGAAAGAAGGTTTCCCCCAAATGGAGAAAACCAGTTGCACTCTCCGCTACAGAGCGCGATCCGGGTAGGGTTAGGGTTAGGGTTAGGGTTAGGGTTAGGGTTAGGGTTAGGGTAAGGTTAGGGTTAGGGTTAGGGTTAGGGTTAGGGTAGGGTTAGGGTTAGGGTTAGGGTTAGGGTTAGGGTTAGGGTAGGGTTAGGGTTAGGGTTAGGGTTAGGGTTAGGGTTAGGGTAAGGGTTAGGGTTAGGGTTAGGGTTAGGGTAAGGGTTAGGGTTAGGGTTAGGGTTAGGGTTAGGGTTAGGGTAGGGTTAGGGTTAGGGTTAGGGTTAGGGTTAGGGTTAGGGTAGGGTTAGGGTTAGGGTTAGGGTTAGGGTTAGGGTTAGGGTTAGGGTAAGGGTTAGGGTTAGGGTTAGGGTTAGGGTTAGGGTTAGGGTTAGGGTTAGGGTTAGGGTTAGGGTTAGGGTTAGGGTTAGGGTTAGGGTTAGGGTTAGGGTAGGGTTAGGGTTAGGGTTAGGGTTAGGGTTAGGGTTAGGGTTAGGGTTAGGGTTAGGGTTAGGGTTAGGGTTAGGGTTAGGGTTAGGGTTAGGGTTAGGGTTAGGGTTAGGGTAAGGGTTAGGGTTAGGGTTAGGGTTAGGGTTAGGGTTAGGGTTAGGGTTAGGGTTAGGGTTAGGGTTAGGGTTAGGGTTAGGGTTAGGGTTAGGGTTAGGGTTAGGGTTAGGGTTAGGGTTAGGGTTAGGGTTAGGGTTAGGGTTAGGGTTAGGGTTAGGGTTAGGGTTAGGGTTAGGGTTAGGGTTAGGGTTAGGGTTAGGGTTAGGGTTAGGGTTAGGGTTAGGGTTAGGGTTAGGGTAGGGTTAGGGTTAGGGTTAGGGTTAGGGTTAGGGTTAGGGTTAGGGTTAGGGTTAGGGTTAGGGTTAGGGTTAGGGTTAGGGTTAGGGTTAGGGTTAGGGTTAGGGTTAGGGTTAGGGTTAGGGTTAGGGTTAGGGTTAGGGTTAGGGTTAGGGTTAGGGTTAGGGTTAGGGTAGGGTTAGGGTTAGGGTTAGGGTTAGGGTTAGGGTTAGGGTTAGGGTTAGGGTTAGGGTTAGGGTTAGGGTTAGGGTTAGGGTTAGGGTTAGGGTTAGGGTTAGGGTTAGGGTTAGGGTTAGGGTTAGGGTTAGGGTTAGGGTTAGGGTTAGGGTTAGGGTTAGGGTTAGGGTTAGGGTTAGGGTTAGGGTTAGGGTTAGGGTTAGGGTTAGGGTTAGGGTTAGGGTTAGGGTTAGGGTTAGGGTTAGGGTTAGGGTTAGGGTTAGGGTTAGGGTTAGGGTTAGGGTTAGGGTTAGGGTTAGGGTTAGGGTTAGGGTTAGGGTTAGGGTTAGGGTTAGGGTTAGGGTTAGGGTTAGGGTTAGGGTTAGGGTTAGGGTTAGGGTTAGGGTTAGGGTTAGGGTTAGGGTTAGGGTTAGGGTTAGGGTTAGGGTTAGGGTTAGGGTTAGGGTTAGGGTTAGGGTTAGGGTTAGGGTTAGGGTTAGGGTTAGGGTTAGGGTTAGGGTTAGGGTTAGGGTTAGGGTTAGGGTTAGGGTTAGGGTTAGGGTTAGGGTTAGGGTTAGGGTTAGGGTTAGGGTTAGGGTTAGGGTTAGGGT